>NW_019727111.1:631836-815125 GCF_002891405.2 Cryptotermes secundus | reverse complement strand
TGCGAGTGTGCGATAACTAAGAAGTCAGCGAGCGGAAGACTTATTGTGTGCTTTCCAGACATAGTGAGTGCTGTAGTACAGTTATACTCGGAGTGTGTAATTCAGGAAGACTTGTATAGCTCCCGCGTTATTAATACGCGAAAACTACTGAAGATAGTGTGAAGAGATTTGGTTGTAGGGTTTGTAGAGTGTGGAAACCCGTAACATTGTTATAATTAATTGTAGCCGTTACTTATAGATTGTTAAATAAACCCAATTAACCATCTCTACGGCGTCTTCGGTAACGTAAACACGTTACATTATCAATCAGCATGGCTATTATGCGTAAATAAACTTACGTGAAGTACAAGATGCCGGCCCACTACCTCCGCTGGTCGTACCCATGTTGAAGAGAGCCTTCGGCTGACAACCGAATATTATGTGTTAGAACATGATTCAAATCCCCCGAAATTCCCTAATTTATGGTTTTATTTCGCTGATTCAGCGTTGACGACAGAGGGTAGGTGACTCCCCCTCAGTGTCCTCAATCCTCATAATAACCTCCTCATTGGCTCTCATGGGTGGTTGTGGGCGGACCCCTTGCGTCTTATTGCTGTGTATGCGGTCTCTCTCGATTACCGAGTGACCGAGTGAGGAAAGTGTCTTGCTTGGCGTATCCACATACTTGCTGAGACTCCACATTCTTAACCTAATTGCCAGTCCTGGTGTTTACAATGTACTGTAATGACTGCGAAACGCTTTTCGCAAGTCTCTAACTTTTGGGTAATACCATACCCTCTCCAATCTCAAATTTGGGCCATAACAGTGCGTCTACAAGACTACACGGTGCCTCAACCCATGCCACCACAATCAGAACAGTCACGTATAAAAACCCCGACATGTATATCCTGTGGTACTCCCGTTGTCATCCTGCATCTGGTCTGGTCTCGTATGGTGATGTAATTTGCCGCTGGCCTTCGCCAGCACAGTAATTCTTGATTTTTGGTCCCGCGAGACTCATTGCAATATTTTTCGGAGTCACAGCACTGAGTCGCGAGGCATGTATCTGCTTGGCTTTACTGGCCTTCTCATCCTGTGTCCCTTGGCTGCAGCAGCATCCAAACTTGCTGAATTTTTTCGAATTCATTGGTACTTTCATCATATCCTATATTTACTTGGCCTCATTGGTACTCCCAACATCATGCTGTATTTCATTATTTTCATTGATACTCCGCCATCCCTAATTTGCTTGGCCTTATTGGTACTCCAAACATCATCCTGTATTTGATTATATTCAGTGGTACTCCCATCATCCTTTATTTGCTTGACATTATTGATACTCCCAACATCATACTTTATTTTATTAGTTTCATTGGTACTTCCATCGTCCGTTATTTGTTTGGCTTTACTGGTTCTCAGCATCATCCTGTATTTGCTTGCCTCTAATTGTGCTCTCAGCACCAGTCTGTATTTTCTTTGCTTCAGTGGTGCTCCCATCAAAACCCCGCATTTGCCTTTCTTCATTGGTACTCCCAACATCATTCTGTATTTGCTTATCTTCAATGGTGCTCCCAACACCAGTCTGTATTTTCTTACCTTCAGTGGTACTCCCATGCGTTGCCTTGCGTTTATCAGTGCTCCCGTCACCATCCTGTATTTGCTTATCTTCAGTGGTGCTCCCAACACCAGTCTGTATTTTCTTACCCTCAGTGGTACTCCCATGCGTTGCCTTGCATTTATCAGTGCTCCCATGCGTTGCCTTGCGTTTATCAGTGCTCCCGTCACCATCCTGTATTTGCTTATCTTCAGTGGTGCTCCCAACACCAGTCTGTATTCTCTTACCCTCAGTGGTACTCCCATGCGTTGCCTTGCGTTCATCAGTGCTCCCGTCACCATCGTGTATCTGCATATCTTCAGTGGTGCTCCCAACATGCGATAACGCGAGGGCAGGATTGTGCAGGCAGACGGGTAGGGCTGTCAGCACCCACTTGACTGCGCGTTACCTTGGTACCACAATTAGACGGGAGGACAAAAGGGCAGCGGATGTTGCCTTAACCATCATTCTCTGACGCAAATCCATCGTCATCGCAATACTCGCCATGATCGGAAGCAGCGTGATTCGTAAACTGGGTTGTGTTCTGTGAGCGGAGCATAGACTGAGCCATAATCCCTGGAGCCGCGCGGACCTTTTCGGAGGGTGTGTTTTGAGGGGGATTTGCATTGCTTAAGATTATTTTTGCTGATTGACTTGGAGTATTTAGGAGAGGAGAATACTTTTTATATACAGTCCGGTAACATTTTATGCAAATTTGAAATGGTGCGATATAAAAAAATATCAATAAAGTCTCGCTTTAAACGCAAAGTTTGAAATAATGTGACCCCCCCCCAAAAAAATCGACAAGAATCGCGTATATGTGTCTCAAAAACCCCTACAATTATGTGTTCAGCAACGCATCTGCGCGTAAAATACGACCGACTGTAATTTCAATTTTTGGTGTCAGCATTTGGTGCATTTCCTTCTTAACTCAACTTCGAATTTCTCTTCGAAATACAGATAAGAGCCACATCCCTCGCTTTCCCCTCCACCCCTCTCTCGGCATCAGTGGGTTGCTGAAATGGTGTTATCATTTTAAACGAACGTGCCCCTTAAAATTGCTGAAAAATGCGTTGCTCTGGTCTCCCGCCCCCCCCCTCCCCAAATTGTTGATCGACGCCGTCGGAAGCGCAGAACGTGGAGCGGCAGGACAATTAATGAATAATGCAATTGTGTAAGGTAGCGCGGTCTGGATGCAGTATTCCAGCATTTGCCTAGAACACTAGAAACCTCAAGTTAACAGGTTTCGGCGCCAAGATTTGTACCCAGGACTTCTAGAGGAGGGCTGCTTACCCTGTTGCCACGTTCGGCAATAAGTAGGAGAGACATAAGGGGGAGACGGATGATAAGATGAATTTTCGGAGATTCAAGAAAGGGAGAAGAGATTGTAGACAGGAAACTCCAAGAATATAAAGAAAAAAGATTGTTATGACCTTCCTCAGTCTTCAGATAGTCTGCTTCTGGGACAATACTGAATTTCTGTGAAAGAGTTCCGGATATTTCAGATTTGAACATTGAAAAATGGAAGGGGAGGTGGGAAGATAACATTAAGAAGGAACAGAAGATGGGTTGTGAGGATGAGAAGTGGATAGACGTGGCTCAGGACCATGTTAACAGGCGGCGCTCATTATTCTGATGATGTATCAGATTTGAGGTTCCCAAGATTTAGTCTTCATGAATGTGACGCCGTTTAGTTCTGTAGATATATACCGCCTTATTCTGAAGACGGAGGCAACAATAATCCCCGAAACCTTAGCATCAGTTTACCACTATGCGCTACTCTCACGTACCAGGAGACATAAAAATCACTGTAGTGTAAAGTAACGTAGCTGGGTCTTAGGTAGGATGGGGTGGTATGGATTGGATTGCTCTGGCTCAGGATATGGACCAGTGGAGGTCTGTTGTGAACACGATAACGAACCTTGGAGTTCCATAAGCTGTTGGAAAATTCTTTAGTAGCTGATCGACTGGCTCATCTCCATGGAGTTAAAGTAAAATTGTCCATGTGCTTAGTAAAGCAAGACGCCATGAAGAGATAATGGGAGAACAGTGGTATAGCTCCATCAGTTCAGCACCGGATGTAGTTTCACGCCTCGTCCGCTTCATTTTCGGGAATAACGTCCTGGTACAAATTTTATAGGAAACTACGTGGTCCCTAGTGCCAACCTCTGTCAAGAAGAGAAAATGGTGTGGTTTCTACGGGATCCGAACCCTGATTCCTCGTTTAACCCTTATAGCCCAGCTTGGACATAATTAAACTCTGCATTCTGCCCACAGAGTATATCTGTGTGTTCCGTATGGTTCTCACAATAAACAGCGACTTTTCCCCTAAACAGCATTAATCGGTTGGGTTTTGTAGTAGAGACGTAATGTGTTTCCTGTGAGGTACGAGCTGAATTCTTGTATATAACCGTGAAGCAATTCAGCCTAGTCGCTACACCGGCCCAGTCCGTAATGTATGAAGACGCAGTGTGTTCCTTTGTAGTGAACAGTGTCCTCTTTGAAGTAACTAACGCATCACGGGAACTGCATGAAAAGACTCACGACTCGATAGTGTGGCATTGCTTAAGAACGCTGGCATAACACAACTCTCTGCCGCCTTTTCAAAGGGAGAATTCAGCAACAACCGCAACTAACATGCGCCCTTCAAGAATCCTAATTAATAGTGGCTCACGTGACCGGAGTTCAGTACCTAACAAACAGCGCACATAATGTACGTTACATTCTTTAAGTTGAAAATTGATTCAGTACTGCGAAGCTATGCTAATCAATATCTACATCGGAAATACCAATTGGCTATCGTATGATTAGCATCTCACACGTCACGGATGACGTAGATCAGAGGCGCAGTGCGGCAGTTTAATTCCACGGATGTTTTACTAATGTGAAAGAGAGTAAGTACTGTAAAGATACATGTTTGAAACATATGACTCTTCTAAGATATTCCACATTTTATATGTCCTTTACCCAAAGAAGATAAATTGTATTGTTAGGTGTAGGGGTGACTATAGACAGGTTTCGGATTGGCTGATTGGAATTATTGCATCATATATGTTTAGAGCTCGGGACTTAATAGAGCGCTATCGCTGATTTACACACTTTACAGTTCACCGTTCCACACGCACTAGGATTCTCAGTCTCCACTAATCGTATCCTGGCAACGGATTTATAACAGTCTCACTATCCCTTCAAATCACACATGAAGTCTTCTTTTCAAAGCCTAATTCCTTTCTTTCCATTATTCTGCAACTGCCAAATCAATACTTCCGCTCTTGGCTTTTGCTCCGGAGGTGCCCGGTCATATTCTCAGCAGGTCACTGGCTATCCTGTCAGAGGTTTACCATGGTTTTCCCCAGTCCCTCCAGACAAATGCGGGGCCACAACTGCTTCCCTCCAAATACTTTTTAATTCATTATTCACCGAGTGTCCAGAATGTTCTACACCTCACAGTATTATAAGTTCCAAACCATCCTGCATAATTAACTGACTTCATGCAGCTGAGCCCTTCTTGAGAAGCCGCCAGTCGCTCAGCTACTTAGGAACTTCCAAGCATTTTATGGAACCCGAAGGTTCATTACCGTGTTCACAAGAGCCCTCCGATGGTCCCTATCCTGCACCAGATCAATCCATTCTATCTCTCTAAGATCAATTTTAATATTATTCACCCACCTACATTTATGTTTCTCTAGTGGTCTTACTCTCCTCCCTCATGCGTGCTACATGCCATGCCCATCTCATCCTCCTTGATTTGATTATTCTGATCGTACTTCGCGATGAGTACAAGTTATGGTGCTCCACATTATGCAGTTTTCTTCAACATCCTATCACTTCATCTTTCTTCGGTCGAGATATTCTAAAAAATCTCGTATACGTAGAGAGTCAAAAAGGTAAACGACACACGCTTAGATTTTTGCGTCGATAATGTTCGGATGGCACCTACAAACACATCCAGCGTTTCTGGTGGTATGGTTTCAGTAATTACCGCAGTCCCACTTCGTCTGTCTGCCCAACGGCTAATGTAGGGCTTCTACTTACAAAAAAGGCTGTGGAGAGAGGTTGGACGTGAGTTCCTCACGACAGTGACTGTATTCTGGGGTGTGACGCCGTTTAGTATGGTAGAAGGAAGAAACCGCCAGAAGCAGGCCGAGCGTCTCAACTTGCCGCCTGCTTCTGCTGGTTTCTTGTAGGCGACATATTCGCCCGAAACGTCGGCCTATCTCCTCAATACACTGCCCTTACTACCCAGAATATCATACTTTTCGTCGCCGCGGGTGAATACTATGTTTGGCGGCGTGATTCCGTGTAGTCTGGTAGCTCACCAAAGTTTCGGAGTAATGTACTGCCTCCTTCAGTGTCGGAAATGCGCAAGCTAGTAAGCAAGCTGTGGTGTGGGATGTGACGCCTTATAATCCGGTTGAAGTTAACCGACGCTCTGAAAGTATTTCCTCCATTTTCACTTCATAGAGTAACCCAAACATAATCATGCAGGACAGCTGGGTTGGATTTGAGGTTCTCACAGCGGTGGCTCTGATCTGGGTTGGGACGCCTTGTAATCTTGTAAATATATACACACAGGAATTAGGTTAACCGTCAACACAAATATCCTCGCTTTCAGTGGTTTACAATTCCACTTTTTATTCCTGCTACATGTTTCTGTCGTACAAGACCATCATCAGGCAGTTATATGCAGGAATAAGGCTGCGCCATAGCTCAAGCGGTTAGTCGCCGGCTTCCCACCGCGGCGGCCCGGGTTTGATCCTGGATCTGGTCAAGTGGGATTTGCGGTGGACAAAGTGGCGCTGGGGNATTCATAATTAGTAATACAGGGTGTAATACTCCTGAAATAATATTCCAAGAAAATTATTTTTTCTATAATTTCTGTCTGAAAATTGTGCTGCGTCCTATACACGCACGCGGCCTATACATGCGTAAATACGGTATATATAGGAATACGTTTAGTTATTGAACTACCGATATGGATCCACACCAGTGCAACGTGTCATATTACATATACTGACAAATAAAATTTTCCTCAAGTTTGTATTTCAGTTAAAACAAGATACAAAATAAAATAGAAGATAAAATATAACATTAAAATATATCAAGATATACTAAGTGATACAAATGTTGAACATATTATGGAAATGTTAAAAAATGTTTAAAATACTTTAAAATGTTTTGCCGGTATTTACTCTTGATTTTCTCTTCGAACCTGAAGATATAAGCAGTGCGTTTCTCTGAAACGTCGTCGTATTTCTATCGTACTACACTGTGTCACATCCCAGGAGCAAATCAGTTTGAGGACTATCTACGGCAACGAACTGGTGGTCCGCAGGTAGAATTAGAAGGCAGCTTAATTCGCTTAGTGGTGGGTGGAGACCAACTGGGTCCACTCGGCACGGCGGCCATTGATTGGCCTATTGTAGCCTGCTCCGGTTGATTATGATGATGGAGAATTTGGTAGAATGAAGATTGGCAGGGGAAGCCGAAGTACTCGGAGAAAACCTGCCCCAGCACCACTTTATCAACCACAAATCCCACTTGACCAGACCCGGGATCGAACCCGGGCCGCCGCGGTCGGAAGCCAGCGACTAACGCTTCAGCTATGGCGCGGCCTTTAGAGGGCAGCTTAAATTGACAAAATCATCATTGTCATTGGCAAAAGAGCCCCTTTTGAGCCATATCATTCCTTAGACCATTAAAGCACTCTGTTCACTTTGGGTTTCACGACAGTAAGTTTTAAAGGAACAAGGCCGTCAGCCTTGCGTCCAACCCCCAACCTGGAAGACCAGATCTCTGTGTTTATGTCCTCCAGTGACAGGGTGACTCAGTTGTACCCCTGGGCACTGGGTTCCCTTTTAGTCGCCTTCTGCATCTCGCATGGCTATGGTGGAGATATTCGAACCCACCTCCACACGAGGGCACAAATAAAATAATGTTTGTAAACAAAGATATGGAAGGGAATGTTCTCTCACTGAACACAGCAGTGACCGATATCATTAGCATTCACATTCCCTACGGTCTGGGCAATTCCAGATCGTAATCCATAACGTAAATCTTATTGATAGATTCTTTTGGACTCCTTCCATGGAATGTTGAAATTCGCAATGGATTACTTCGGAGCGTGATATGTATCTGTGGGGGTTCCCCGTGAAGACTGCGCGCGCAGCTTCTCATTGACAGTCGAGAACTGCTGCACAGACGTAGCCAGGCGCGGAACCTCTGGTTTCGTGGGGTTGGGAACTTTGCTGTTAAATCATTGAGGCTTAAATTGGCAGTGACATAAGAGAACATTCATTACTTGAACAGTTTATAAATGGTTTCCTATTCTCCTGGCAGCATTGCTTGCTCGGAATTTAGCGTGGGCTTTTTAGTGACTGCCCTCCCATATTTGATCTTTGCGAACGACCGAGTCAGAGTTCTGAGCTTTTCTCTTGGGCATTTTTTTTTTATTTATTGACTGCTACAAGATATAAGCAAAATGTTACAAAGTCTAGTTCGCTTGAACTAACAATCTGTTTTAATTTTGCACTAAATTACTAAGATTATATGAAGTTAAGTCTGCCCATCGGATCCCTTAGCTCTCGGGCTGCTTGGCTAGTTCGTAAGGTTTGGTCCGTTTGAGTCGCCTGGTTAGGTTTCCCACATTTAGGAGCCTGGACGCTTCTTCATTGACGTGTGAGATGGCGTATCTTGCAATAATGGATGCGACTGTTTCGACACCGAGGTCTCGATGGAGGTCCCTGTTGCGTACATATCAGGGCGCATCTGCTATGCGTCTTTGTACTTTGTTCTGGTATCGTTGGATTACTTTGATGTTGCATATTTTCGCACATCCCCATAGTTGGACGCCATATGTCCAGGCTGGTCGCAGCATTTGTTTATACAGGAGCAGCTTGTTGTACATTAACAGTTCTGATCGACGTCCGATCAGCCAGTTCATTTTTCGAAATTTGATTTGCAGTTCCTCTTGCTCCTTCCATCGGAGTTTGGCGTCAAGTGACATTCCGAGGTACTTTGCTGTGTTGCCAGGTGCTATTCTTACTCCATTTAGTGAGATTGATCGCTGATTAATCTTTTAGTTGGTGAAGTTGATGTACGTAGATTTGGTTTCATTGAGCTTGATACGCCTCTACGTGTCCAGGTCGCGATATTATCAACTGCTCGTTACAGTTTTGTTGTTGATTCCTCGATTGTGTTTCCTGTCGCCATCGCTGCGGTGTCGTCCGCAAATGTGGCAGTCGTGCATTTCGGCGTTTGTGGTACGTCATTGATATAAAGTAAATAGAGGACCGGTCCCAGAACGCTTCCCTGGGGTACACCGGCTCGGATCTCTTTTAATTCTGAATACGTATCTTCGTGTTTGATGCGAAATTTTCGCTCCTTTAGGTATGATTTGAGGAGTTGATTGTACGAATCAGGAAGAATCGATTTTAGTTTATGTATCAGGCCGTCGTGCCATACTCGATCAAATGCTTGTGCTATGTCCAGAAATATTGTCGAGCATACTTTTTTATCTTCAAGAGATTTTTCTGACATCGGTTATTCTGCGCACTTGGTCAATAGTTGGGTGCTTACTGCGAAACCCAAACTGGTGGGATGGGACAAGTTTGTATTTTTCGATGACTGGTTTGAGACGTTTCAGGATCAGTTTTTCAAACAGCTTCGACATAATCGGTAGCAGTGCAATTGGCCGATATGTTTCTACTTCAGTGTGGTTTTTGCCAGCTTTTGGAATCATAATTATTTCTGACACTTTCCAAGATCCTGGTCCGTGCCTTAGTCTGATTGAGGCATTGATTAGTGTGGTTAGTTTTACTAAGACTTTTCTTTGAAGTTATTTAATTATCGTAACTGTGATCATATCGAAGCCAGGGGCTGTCTTGGGCATTTGAGCTTATTTTCTTACAATGTATGTGTGTGTGTCCGCTTAGATAAATTATGAGTGTGTTACGTCTTAAATGGCCATCAGTCCCGCCGGACTTGGACCCGAGAATGACTGCGCTTGCGAGGCCCAGCAACAATTGTAAACGACAAACCCGTCCTTTCGTCGAAGACGGCGCCCCACATAAAAAAAAAAGCCTAAACTATCTGACACTAATAAAAATGTGGTCTTGGGCCCCACGTTGGGGCTTGATATCAAGAGAGACTGGCCGACTGACAGTCGGTCGTAACATAACTTTGACTTGTTTTGCCCTTTATATGAAAAAATGGAGTATGGAGGCAAATGGAAAATACATGTGGAAAGGATGGAACAGACTCGTAATCCACTTCAAGTCTCTAAGATATAACTCACCTAGTAAACGAGATTGGGCCATTTGCCTAATCTATGGAGTGATGATGATTAACTGAATTTAATAATTTTAAATGTTCAAAGCAGTTGTTACCATGTCTCCTTTAACATGGTCTCTCTCTATATTTTTCCACATAGTGTATTTATTTGTTTCGTATGATTCTTAAAGTAATCATTGATTACTTTCCTACACACTACTAATCCGTCGGTCTAGGGTCGCGCCATAGCTCAAGCGGTTAGTCGCTGGCTTCCTACGGCGGCGGCCCGGGTGCGATGCCGGGTCTGGTCAAGTGGCGCTGGGGGAGGTTTTCTCCGAGTACTTCGGTTTCCCCTGTCAATCTTCATTCCACCAATTGCTCCACAATCACCCTTACCTATCATCTGTGGCTGGTACAATAGGCCAGAAGTGGCCGCAGTACAAGGGAGTAAGTCTCACCCCACTGGCAATAAAAAAAAATTGTCGGTCTGAGACGCGGTGCGTTTTCTCTTAAAGAGGAGCTGAATGTTGAAATGTTGCTTTGAATATCATGACTTCAGCCCTCCGAGAGCTAACGTAGCCAACGCAATATTAAATGAATGTTTCACTACACTCACTACGGCGTAATCCTTGCAACGTTAAGATCAAATTTCGGATCATGTGCAGTAAAGATCCTGCCGAAATTATTTCTGCTGCTCATGACAATGTCCACTTCCTGACACTTTACCTTCTTCATTTCCCAAAGTTTTACCCTACCTCGAATGTAATTTTACCAAAAGGGCCACCTCTTAAATTATAGTATCTCATACTATTTTACACCTTCCCCCCGTTCTCCAAGCTTCAAAGGGTTAACAGTGTACAGTGTACTGTACATTGAAATATCTCTATCTCGGAAACCGTTCGGAATCGCACACATGTACACGTACACATTTTCTTCTTAGAATGGCTAATACTATGACCTCCCCCAGAATATTGACCTTTCCTCCTGCGACATCCTGTATACCTGTACGCTCCAAAACCTGTCGCCAAAACTGATATCGTCATATATTTGCACAATCACGTCAGCAAACAATGCATGTACTACATCAGAGGCGTGTTTGTTCAACTTAACATTTGTAACAGGACTCTGACCGTATGTCAGCTACAAGGAAGGGGACTCGAAGTAGAGCCAAATGGGTCAGCACAGAGGTACGGTACATTGAATTCGCCACAGCGAGGGTAGTCATATGCAATGAAGGGTGCAAATTATGAATCCTTTTTATGTAATTTTCTCAAGCTTCCGTTGCTCCTCGGCCGCAGTTTTCTGCTCTCAAACACCCTTAATCTGTGTTATTCCCTTAATGTGAAGAACGGGTTCCGCTCTCATAGAAATCTAAAGTAAAGCCGTGGAGGCCTATAGGGCTCAAAGGTGGCTGTGAGTTTGTTAGCCTTGCATGCCGGCCGCCCTCTACCCCCCAGGAAGATTCCTGGTACTCATTTCTGTTAGAGGCTGAGTCGATCCCAGGGCCATAGTGCAGCTGGAAGCATTAGGTCAATTGAAAATCCGATAACATCTGGAATTGAACCCGCGACCTTCCTCCTTGTGGCATAGTGCCTCAACAAACAACGTTACCTTGTGCCCCCAGGTAAGAATATAGTTTTGAATATTCAAATCTCACAGCCTCACTGTTTTACACACTTTAAAGATCACTGTAACTACAGCACACATAAAGTATTCTCTGTGTTCAGTAGTCGTTTCCTGGTAACGGATCTGACAGTGTCCTTTGCTTACGTCCTTATCGACTGGTCAGTATCCCACAAATGACGATTGTTTCAACTAACTCCCAGGCTAGCTGTCATCTTACACCAACCTCCTAGTCTTTCCTTCACTGACTGACTAACTGCAGTCAAAGAGTCAGTTACTTTACGTCTGGCGGTTGACCGCCAATCGGTTTATGTTGATGCCAAGGTCTTTGAGATCACGACCAGAGATTTTTTCCTTCATCGGAACTCTTGCGATCATAATCCTTATGCAACATCCTCTCTGACGAGAAGATGGGGTTGCCTCGTATGAATATGCTTCGCCTTTCGTCAAGTGTACGTGTCGCACATACAGCGAGTTATTGAAAACTCTTTCTTGTAAACTACATACAAGTCCTCTGTCAGCGGAGGCTTTGCAAAGCAGATCATGCCTATATTACGTATCTTATGCTACAACGGCAGGTTAGTCACTTGAACGGTCGTAAGTTTGATCGTCGCCAAGTCGGGCTTCGCCTTGTCCTTTACTACGAACGTGTTCAATCTAATTATTTGATAAAGAAATATAAGCTAGTTGTATGATTTCTCTGTGCTCGTGTCTCCTGACGATATGATCGAGTGGTTATCACATCTTCGTACAAGAAAGTTTCCTGGTTGAAATCTCGGCCCGAAGATATGTCCCCTCCGTCTGCATGCAAACGCTGGGATGGTATGTACCTCAAACTGTACATTTTTCCCGGTTCATTCACAAACTGTCGTATTATTACTCGAAGCTAGAAAGTCTTAACAGGTGGGAACGTCGTGAAATAATGAAACCAAGAAGAAATAAATGTTAGTAATTTTGATTGAAGTGACGGAATTTTATGAAACTTGGTACGGTTATCTTGCCAGTAGAGGACAGCACACTATTAGGTTTTACATTTTGTATAATGCGAAAATGTGCGGCCAGGAGGTCTCCTAAGGTGGGAGGAACATTAGCGAGACTTAATGTAGAGCGAGTTTATATTTAGCCTTCGGTTTGGTAGTGTTACCTAACCAGCCATTGAAGCTACGAATGCGAAAATGTTATGTGCTGATGGCGTATGAACGTTCACGTATAAGGTGAAGTTGTCTATGTTTAATTAATTAAGCATTACGCCATGAAGACGTATGGTTGAGGGGATGTATAGAACCACGTATTCTTGACGTCGGCACTAGTTGGAGGTGAGTGGCCAGGTTCACGCCCTGGCCGCTTTACCGAAGGGGAATGAGCTCCCGGTACCCATTGAATAGGAGGCTTGATGTGCTGGATGGAGAAGAAAAAATGTTCTCCCATCATGACTCGGAACTCCGAACCTTCGGCCGTCCAGCCCATAAGTCCCTATACCGACTGAGCAATCCCGACGCAATCGTTCCTATATTCGAAATTAAATGTTTATATATATGAGTAGTTACAAACATGATAGTGGGACGAGAGTCACAGGTTGTCTGGTAAATCAGTGGTAATTATTCACAGAAATATGTAACCGGATTTCGTAATTATGATCTTATTACTTTTAATTACATATAAATTGAAGCACATGAATAAAATAAACTCAATCGGAGCACTTAAATAAATTCTTTCTTTAGGATTTGGTCCTAGGAAGTGCAGCATGACACCAACGAAGCGCATTGCATGCTATCATAAGCAACCATCACGCCATCTTTCTAAAGTCACATAGCAGGTGACACATGCACGACAGGAATGAGGTCTCACGAATTACCACTATACCGATCGAGAGGCAGCCACCTGCTCACGCTGGTTCATCGCTCGCGGATTTCATATACACTGAAGATGGAAGTTCGGTTCCGAAAGTTCGGTTAACACAATATCTACACGGCGCCACATCCCAGAAAACGGCATTCTTCATAGTCACCGCCGTTAAAACCTGAAATCTCACATAATCTTATATATTTGTACATGTGGAACCGCACAGATGTTAGGATTGTAGGGCGTTTGAACATTCCAGTTGTCATGGGTCTCAGACAACTTGAATTAAAGTAATCAGTGATTGTAAGGGCATAGGGTGAAGTTCATCAATCGTTTCGAATTTTAGCAGAATCTGTGGATGATTTGTGGGATGCACGGAATAGTCTATTTATGGCCTCATACGAGCTATTATGGATCAAGCTGGCTTAAATTCGGAAGTATTTTGTCACCTTTTCCTGAAAGCTCGCATTTCTAATTTTATAAAAGTGATGTTCAGAGCTTTATGAAATGAAGTACACGGAAAGAGCCGATCGTGGCCTTGTGTAAATCTGGATTTATTATGGATCAGTGATCTGTGTGTGGAAATCGGACCTCAACAATTCCCCTATATCTAAAAAATAAATTCCAATGATTCACGGCCTGGTATGATGTCACAGGAGAAACAGATGACCGTCTCCACATGAGGCACTCGTATCTTTGTAAGCCCCCCCCTCCCAAAAAAAAAGAGGTTTTTATACAAGTATTTCTTGCATTAATACTACTGAATCTGGTAATTTACAACATATTTCTTGTTTTCAGGTAAGGAAACGTTTGTAGCCTCAGACCTCACTGAAATACGTGATTGAAATGGACTTCAGAACGGAGGTGTGGCTTTCCTGTCCAGGTGAGCTTAGTAACTACTTTAACGCACACGCCTGCAAATTTATCTGTAGACTGGACCGTCACTCGTGGAAACATGAAGGGTGGTCTAATGGTCACGGCGCAGTTCCGTTTACATTTGGAAAAAGACAACTTTCCACTTTCTGGGAGGAGACGCGGTGTAGTTCGATAGTTCACAAAATTTTCGGAGAAGTTTACCGTATCCATCTTCATGATAGAATAGTAAGCTAAGTGAGAAACCATAACACTTGAGCAGCAAGCAGAACTCTCCGTTGCTGGTTTGTTGCTTGCTTAGCATATCTCGAATCTTCAGTATGTAGTCAAGTCGTTCATCCGAAACGTCGTTGAAGTACCGGCCTACACTGCGTATCATCCCAGAAGATAGGCAGCTATCCTCATCCTTTCAGTGTCTGAAAGTCGCGCGTTCGATTCCCGACGAGGTCATTCCACCAGTTTTCTGATCACAAGAATGACAGAAGGTTCCATCGGCCACAGGTATTTTTCTGTCCTCTAGCGCAGTTGGTATATGGCTGCGGGCTGGGCAGCCGATGGGTCGGAGTTCGAGTCCCTGTGGGGGTGAAATATTTTCCCTCTCCCCGTCATCCATATCGGTTCTGGAGCCCACCCAGTCTTCTACCCCATGGGTACCAGGCGCTCCTTCCCTGAGTGTAAATCGGCCGGGGCGTGAAGCTGACCGGTCACCTCCATCTAATGCCGATGTCAAGAATGATGGAGCTATACCTCCACTCTCCCAAACACCGTCATGGCTTAGTGTTCACGAAGTTAATCACTTGGGCAACTTATATTTTTACTGTTATTTTATATGCAAGACATGTGACCATTTATTACGCGATTTGAAATAATTACATTATTGAAATTAGAGGACGCAATTTCTGCATATTGTGGCTGAAACATATTGCAAGAACGCTAAAGAAAATGTACAAACTCCCCGCTATCCGGCATGCATGGGAATGGGGTATGCAAGTTACATTAATATGCCGGTTGCATGCATAAATCCTAATGAATCAATACATAGTCAAAACAAGTTGTCTTTTTATGTTACCGTAATCCTTGCCGGATAGTGAAATAGATCGTTGGACGTCAGGAGTAACAGTTGAGGAGTGTTCGTCATGTACCACAGGAACGTCACTAATGCGCAGATGCGAGTCCAACGGAAACACAGCCACAGTTCTAGGAATCATGCGAAATGTCTGGCGAGAACAGCGGCAAGGAAACAGAGCATTTCGTCTCTGCAGACTTACATTTTAGCGCCTACAGACCCGGATGTTTTCATTTCCATTTTGAAAGAGATTTATAGCGTAAGTTTTACGAAACACTGCTTAAGCGACAGTTTCAAGCAAATGATATATATATTTATTTATTCCCTGGAGGGAAACACGTGAAAATATTTTGATGTTGCCGGAAATTGATGTACTGTGTAGTGACGTCTGTTCCGAAAAACATATACAGGATTTATTCACAAGACGTTCATAATAACTTAATTATATCATCAGTTAGAAATGTGAGATTTCAGGCTCTCATGGCTATGACATGTGGCGTGATACCGTGTAGTCTGGTAGAATATTACGAATCCCTACTTCCTTTAGAGTACTTTGCATCCTGAAGATGGCGGAAACAAGTTTCTTCGAAGCATTGGCAACGATTTGCAAGACTACACGGTGTTACGGAATAGGTTGGTCTAGGCTTGTATTCGAGAAGTGCTTGGTTCGAATCTCGGCCAATACACAGACTATCCTGAGAAATACGTATTTTGTGCTTTTGTGCCCTCTAGGCAGGTATTGGGATAGTACTTCGGTTGGGTCACGACAGCTTCCTTCTAAATCCTTTCCAGTTCATCAGTCCTACCATATTGTACCATACTGTATAGTGTAGCTGGTGTTAGCATCGTTAAAAATGCTTGCTCAAAGAGAATGGCTGCCGTTACGTCACAGAATGCAATAAGCTTCTGAGGTTATGTGTGCTACCAACCTGTCTTTACCACGCTGATGTTACGAGATGAATTTATTGCTTCTCATTTTTATTTCTGGAGAGAAGTATCGAACCAGCGAACTCGGGGGTTGTGTAATCGAAATTAACCGTGTCGTGTGTAGGAAGATATTTATTTAACGACACATATTGAAGCTGCGAAAATTATATGGCATCTAACGAACATCATAGAGATGTGCTATTCTTGAGAAGCCGTCAGTTGCGCAGCTATGCAAGAATCTCAACATTTTATGGAATCCGAAGGTTCATTAGTCATTACCGTCTTTACAAGAGCCCTCCACTGGTCCCTATTCTGAGCCAGATCAATCCAGTCCATACTACTCCGTCTTATCTCTCTAAGATCCATTTTAATATAATCAACCCACCTACTCTTTGGTCTTCTCAGTGGTCTCTTTCCATCTGGCGTTCGCACCATTATCTCATGTGCAGTCCTCTTCTCCCCCATTCGTGCTACATGTCCATCTCATTATTCTAATTATACTTGGAGAAGAGTACAAGTTATGAAGCTCCTCATTATGCAGTTTTCTCTAATCTCCTCTCACTTCATCTCTCTTCGGTCCAAATATTCTACTCAACACTCTGTTGTCAAACACCCTCAGTATGTGTTCCTTCCTTGATATTACAAACCAAGTTTCAGACCCATACAGAACCAGAGGCAAAATTATAGTTTTGTGTATTCTAATTTTTGTGTTTTTAGAGAGCAGACGAAAAGACAAAATGTTCTGGACTGAATAGTAGCAAGCATTACCCGAATTAGTTGTATGACATCGAATTGTAGAATTATTTGTGAACTGTGGAATCGAATTGATAATGTAATATGTACAGACGTTGCTATGCAACAGGCGAATAAACAGCAATGTTGTGCAAGCCGTACCTAGACAACGGATTGGTAAACACTTTTCCGTGGCAACGAATGCGAACATATCAATAAAGTTACTGTCGGAAACGGTGTTTTATGCTCGGTCCTTGCAAGGCGGTTATAAGGAAGACAGTTGAGGCGACCCAGTTTGTTGTCAGATCGGTTGAGAGTTCAGTTCTGCACGGGAGGCTGTGAAGGTAGAACCTGAGCCCGTGAAGCTGAAGAATCTCCACTGTTAGAAGGCGTTGCCATGGAACGGCTGATGACACAGCAGGCTGAAAAAAACTTAGCGGGTGCTGTGGTGATTTGTAAAGTGGAGATTAGTGATAGCTCTGTAATTACTTGTACTTCGGTGTGGTGAGTACAAGTGGTCAATAAATCCAGTTATACAAAACCACGTCTATAGTCACGCACAAATCCTGACAATATACAAGGAAGCTACGGTGTGTATTCCGAGCCGATACTAAGCAACCACAGCCAATGAATGAATATCAGCAATATTATAAGTGATGCTGGATTCAACGGTGTGTGGAGATGAGCCAATCGCTATGCGTGGCAGTGTTGCCAGACGCTTGCTGGGCGCGAACACAGAAGAGGTGAATCACACGTGTTCATACACACACGCTGTACTTGAGAACATGCAATGTTAAGCAAACAGGTTTCTTAGCAGTCGGAAGTTTTCCCTCATCATGAAATCGGAATGTTTTGTCTGGAACATCCTCTAGAAGTTCTAATAGAAGACCTTGGATATTGGAGAACCATTCTGAGCCTGTTGTTTGTACACAGCCTGTACCAAAACCTTGAACAGTCAATTCCTCAGTCTTTCAGAAATTCGTTTTTGGACATTCATCATTCGACTGCAGTGTTCTTACACGAGTATGCGTTTAAGATGACTTTTCTGCTGTATTGGCAATAAAATCCACGTTTATTTTTACGAGCGTCAGTGCAAGGGTTTTCAAGCGACATTAATTGAAATACACATGTGAAAAAACAACAAAACAACCCGCATTAATGAAAACATGACCTGAACTCACCCCAACTAAGATCAGGTTCATACCCCAACAACGGATACAGGCTTACAGTTTTTTTTTCTTCCTTTATAGAGCCCTTCTAATTGGTGATTGCGGTATGGTTCATGGGATTAGCTCTGTCAGGCATTTTAGGCACTAATGCGTGGCTTGGATTCGAACGCAAAACTGGAAGTACAAAATGTTGCACCCTTAATGTTAGCTGGACTACAACTGGATCTTCAGCAGAATGTTGACTGTAACGGAAAGAACCGGGATAGCTCGGTCGGTATAGCTACTGGCCACGGGTTGGACGACCGAGCGGTCAGAGTTCGAGTCCCGATAGGATCAAGAATTTCCTCTTCTCCGCGTCGTCCAGACCGGCTCTGGGGTTCACCCAGCCTCCTATCCAATTGGTACCATCTGAGGAGTCTTTTCCCAGGGGTAAAGCGGCAGGGTCATGAAGCTATCCACTCAGTTCCAGCAGTTGCCGAGGTCAAGAATACGCGGATTTATACGTCTGCATGGCGTAGTGCTTTCTTAGTTAAGCACAAGAACAGCTGTACATTTATCGTAGTAGGAAGGTTCTACCCCATGCCGCCAACTTCGCAATCAGCGCACCAAGCGCACAACCCACTCTTATGTTTACGTCGGGAAGACGCCAGTAATGAAATTTAGGCTCCAGAAAAATGCGAGGAATCTCTTAATCAGCTGCGACTGCGCCGTGAAGTTAGATGGAGCAGTATTGCTAGACGATCTAGTACTCACTTTGTGCTGCCACATTGTCTCTGCTAATCGGTAATCGAACCCTGGCTGTGTGTGTTTGTTGTCTTCATGGTCGTGACTTCTACCCAGAAGATGGTGGCAGCATGTTCCTCCGAAACACTGGCATCCACTTACAGAGCTACACGTTGTCACAACCCTGAAGTCCTACAGTCATCGCCTTGAAAACTGAAAACTTATTTGTCTCGCGAGCTTGTAGAAGCCCGTTGTGTCTGTCTTGCTGAGGTTCTCACGAACGTGACTATGAACATCACTGACTTCTGGGGATGTGGCGCCGTATGGTCTGGCGAAGCATTGTCGACATTTCGGAGAAATATTGGCATACAAGTTGTGGAGCTAAAAACAACCCTGCTATACTAGCATACTGGTGACGAAGGTGCGAAACGACCCAGCAGTACTAGCATACCGGTGACGAAGCTGAGAAACGACCCAGCAGTACTAACATTCCGGTGACGAAACTGAGAGACAACCCAGCAGTACTAGCATACTGGTGACGAAGGTGCGAAACAACCCAGCAGTACTAGCATACCGGTGACGAAGCTGAGAAACGACCCAGCAGTACTAGTATACCGGTGACGAAGCTGAGAAACGACCCAGCAATACTAGCATACCGGTGACGAAACTGAGAAACAACCCAGCAGTACTAGCATACCGGTGACGAAGCTGAGAAACAACCCAGCAGTACTAGCATACCGGTGACGAAGCTGAGAAACAACCCAGCAGTACTAGCATACCGGTGACGAAGGTGAGAAACAACCCAACAGTACTAGCATACCGGTGACGAAGCTGAGAAACAACCCAGCAATATTAATGCACCTGTGACGAATTTCAGAAACAACCAGCAGTACTAGCATAGACGTTGTGGAGCTGAGAAACAACCGATAAGTACTACAATGACTAAAATATTTCGTAATTTTCTCCAGTATTTTCAATCGGATATCTGAATATTATTGCATTAGGCCATCAATGCTTGCTTCCACGTTCTTTCCAACTGATCATTCATAATCACCCTGTCATTCAATCCCGTCACGTTTAAGGGGTATGCGACTATAGACAGGGTATAGATTTGATATTGCATTTATTGATCGCTACTCGGAACTACACTTTACAGATCACCGACACACACAGACTAGTATCCTCAGTCTAGTACAGTCTGCACTAGCCGAATCCTGGCAAGAGGAACTGTAACAGTCTCGCTGAATTACACACTCCAGCTATCACATACATAAAGTCTTTTCACAGCAGCACTCTTGCAACTCACTCTTTTTCACAGCCTGCCGTACAGAACTGAACTCTCAACTGCCAACCCTCAACTACTGGGTCCCAGGCTTGGCTATTTCACACCAACCTCCTAGTCTTCTCTTCGCAGGCTGACTTCCAACTAAGCCAGCCTGGGGCCCTCGGTATATAACCTCGGAGCAGACCCAGCAGAAAACACCCCCGTTTCCATTGTAACTGTTGTGTGCGTCTCGTTTCCGCGGGAACGTGTCATACTGAACCATTACCGAGCAACTCATGTTCTCGCCGTCATTGCATAGCAACGGTACCACACCTTACAATATGGGCTACAGGCAGCATCGTTGAGCGGATCATAATTCAATATGAAGCTCTTGGTTGCGTAAATATCTCGTTTCCCTTCTGTTGGGGTCAAATTGTTTGCTCCCAGACGCCGCGCTAATGTGCAACTCACGTCGACTGCGGATGAAATCGCTGATAATGCGATTGAATGTAATCTGAACGGCAACGAAGCAGAGCAATGTGACTGCGCCTCGGAAAATGGAGCACCAGAAGATTTGTTGGCCAAGTATAGATTACAGGCCATCACTGGGGCTTCGACCTCAGCTGCAGCGCGGCCTGCCTGTGTTGTGTGTAAACATCGGGTGACACTGTCACACTGCCAGGCGGCCAGGGAGGGAGGGGAGTGACCCACAGGGATGCTACGAGTCAGGGGTTTCCAAATTCGCTCTCTACGCACATATTCAGGTCTGTGGCTTCTTGAGGTGGTTATTTAACGGTGCTGTCAATATCCAGACTACATACCGTCGACGATAGAATGAGTAATGAATATCGAGCGGTTGGTGGAATGAGAATAGGCAGGGGAAAACGAAGAAATCTGTGTCACTTCGCCCACCATAAATCCCACATGGTCAGTTATCGAACCCAGGCCGTCGCACTGATAATCGTGAAACTAACCGGTCCCCGCCTGTTATTGACATTTGACACCGATAAGGCGGGGAGCCAGGCATATGCCCCCCCCACCTACTAGGTCTAAAGTAAAATTTGAAAAGGAAGGATGTATCACATATTAGTACTAAAAATTAGAATCGAGTTCCAAGGGTGTTATTCCTGTACCCTGAAAAATGCAAAATCGTTTAACTATGTCGTTCGTAAATATATTAAACTGAACGTAATAGAGGTGCCATAATGGGCTTTCACACAGCAATTTGTCAGTGAAGCTAATAAAATAAAAAGTGAATACTTCAGTAGTAATTTTTGTTGTTTTGTTCTTTGCCACTACGTATTTCGATCGTGTAAATCATATCATGTGTTCCATACATAAATAACTTGATCGTTGAATTGTGAACTAAAATGTGTCAGTTTTCACAAATAAATGTGTTATATTATTAAAGGTAAAGTAAGGTAAAGCTATCCCTGTAACAGGCCGTGGAGCCCCATAGGGTTGGGAGATGGTGAGGCTCTTACATTTTCTAAACCATCGGCTCACAGATGGCGGTAAGGTTGTCAGCCATACGCGCCGGCCGCCCTTTACACGCCAGGTAGATTCATGGTAGAGGCTGTTAGAGGCTGAGTCGACCCCAGGGCCATAGTGGCGCTGGAAAGATTAGGTTAATTGAAACAGTCCACCTCATCGGGGCTCGAACCCCCAATCTTCCGGCTTGTAGCATAGTGCCTCATCCTGTTCTCGTGTTTTCCTCTTTAGAAATAAAAAATACTCCAATTTTTTAGTAAGGAAAAGTTTTACATGTTCTTAATTAGTTAAGCATTACGCCATGAGGGCGTATGGGGGCGTACATATATAGAGCCACGTTTTCTTGACGTTGGCATTAATTGGAGGTGATTGGTCAGCTTCACAGCCCCCCCCTCCCTGCCGGGAAAAGAGCCCCCGGTAGCCATTGGATATGAGACTGAGTCTCTGGACGTCGTGGGAAGGAGAAATAACTTGCCCCTATGTGGACCCGAGATCTCATCCCTCGGCCTTCTAGCCCGCAGGAAGGCGCTCTATCTACCCTTACGTATACTCCCTTATTTACATTCTGTATGCGTCACTCAGGTCTCCCATACATCCTGCATGTCCCGCCGGGAAGATGAAAGATTCGTTAAACTAGGGTACGAGTGAATATCTGAAAGGAAAGACCCACAAAATACTTATAAAAAATATGTAACCGGGATGGCTCAGTCAGCTCTGTTCTCATGCTACGGGCAGGAAAACTGGAGAATAGGGTTCGATTCCCAGCAAAGGCAGATATATTTCTCTTCTTCACAGCTTCCAAGGCCGATGGTGGGGGCCCACCGAGCTTCCTATCCAGTGGGGGTGTGTGCCATTCTTCGCGCGTGAATCGAAAGGGCGTCAAGCGGACCACACGCTCACCTCCATCCACGGCCGAGGTTAATGAATGCTCGGAGTTGTACCTCCATTAACCCATGTGTTTTCATAATGAAACGCTTAATTAAGCGTAGGAACAAATATACCTTTACCTTTGGCAAGAGGCCTATGAATGGTAAACCACAGATGTACAGATGCAGCTGGAGTACTTTGAAAGGGTAGGCCACGCCATAGCTCAAGCGGTTAGTCGCTGGCTTCCCACCGCGACGGCTCGGGTTCGATCCTGGGTCTGGTCAAGTGCGATTTGTGGTGGACAAAGTGGCGCTGGGGCAGGTTTTCTCCGGGTACTTCGATTTCCCCTGCCAATCTTCATTCCACCAATTGCTCCCCAATCACCCTCACCTATCATCTGGGGCTTGTACAATAGGCCAGAAGTGGCCGCAGTACAAGGGACTTAGTCCCACCCCACTAGCAATAAAAAAAATAATGTTGAAAGGCTGGGTCCGTATTGCTGTTGGGTTCCAACTGGAATCAGCAAAAGCTGTATTCAGTTCCTGTATAACGAGTTAAACAGTGTATCACATCAGGTTATTTATGAAATTGTTTTAGGAAATCCAGTGCAGTGATTGAAGTTGTTCAACACTTCAGACGAAGGGAGCTGTTGAGTTCCAGGCTGAATTTATGAAAAGTTGTGAGGAAATCCAATGCATCAGACAACGGAAGTTGGTCCATGCTGCTGTTTTTAACTTCGAGACTGGATTGAGCAAGAGTTGTTTGTGACTGAAATGTAATGAATGAAATTGCTCAACATTTCCTGCGACTGAATGAAAACGATTCCCAAGTCCAATGGCAAATTTCCATCGTTAATTTTTGCCCCTATCACGTGTAACCTAAATGTATAATCTGCTACACGACTTCACCTCCTTTCTCAATCTCTTCGCGATATATTCCAAGAGGAAAGGAGGACATGTCTGATGACGCCACTGAATTCAAAGTGTCACATCGAGGTCAGGACAGTTGACACAGAAAATAATTTTCTGTCCCCCTCGACCAGTGGTAACCGATGTTATCCCGTTTACTACTGTAATAACCGAATTTAAACTTCGCGGACTATCACCGATCTAATGATATCACTGTGGCGAAAAACAAAGTGTGTATCGCTTAATGCTTAGGCTGTTCGGAAGATTTTTCTCTCGCCCGCAGCGTCAAAACAGACTCTTAATTCAGAATTTTGACTACAATTTTGACTGATACTGTAACACCCGTTTTCAGTTAACGTATTTAATTTTTCTTATATGAAGGAAACTTTAATTTTCTCCCGCAGTGTTAGTATAATTCGTTTCACGTCGATTAAAATTCTTTTCGAAATCAGCAGACATCTGAATGAAGTGGAGAGCTGGCACGCAGACTGCACCTATTGCCCTAATTCAGTGTTTCTCCTCCTGGACACGTCTGGGACAACCAGAGCAAGATGTTGTGCCTTACATAGACCTTTGGCGCTTCAGCACCAATTTGGGAATTGGCCTACCTCCATGAAACTCTCCGTTTCATTTTGGTTTACTAGATCTTAGACATTCGGTAGGACTCCTTGGGCGGGTGAGCAGTTCGTCGCAAGGCCTCTACCTGTACACATACACACAAACTCTGAACATCCATGCCCTGAGTGGGATTCGAACCCACGATTCCGGCTTCCAAGCGAGCGAAGACAGTGTATGCCTTAGTCCGCTCGGCTACCGTGATCTACGCAGATCTGATAAGCCTGTGTAATTAAAATATACGAAGGATATTTTACGTGTATGTTTGGCCGGTCACGGTAGTCGAGCGGTCTAAGGCATGTACTGTCTTCGCTCACTTGGAAACCGGGATCGTGGGTTCGAATCCCACTCAGGGCATGGATGTTCAGAGTCTGTGTTTGTGTGCAGGTAGAGACCTTGCGACGAGCTGATCACCCGCCCAAGGAGTCCTACCGAATCTGTAAGATGCAGAAAAACCTAAGTGAACGGAGAAGTTCATGGAGGTAGTCCTAGGCCCACTGGGGCTGTAGTGCCAAGGAAAAAAATCTTGTATGTTTAAATTGGCTCTTTGCTGCTGGCTAGAGGCATTAGTGAGACAGCATGATCGGACTGAAGGGGGATGAAGTAAGAAGGATATACAGAGACAGTTGCTAGGGAAGGTAAACAGTTGGAGGCAATTTGCATTTACCTTGAGGAATCTTGACAACGCTGGAAGGTCGCGGGTTCGATTCCCGATGACGTCATTGGATTTTTTCCAATCAACCTAATCCTTCCAGCCGCACTATGGCCCTGGGATCGACTCTGTCTCTAACAGACATGAGTATCAGGAATCTTCCTTGGGGTTAAGGGTGGCCGGCGCGCGAGGCCGACAACCTCCCTGCCATCTGTGAGCCGATTGTCTAGAAAATGTGTGAGCCTCGACGTCTCATCACCCTGTGGACTTCCACGGCCTGTTACAGGGAAAAAGGACATATTATAAGGACTTTTTGTGGCCAGAAACCGAGAGAAGTGGCGGAGTTGTGGAGTGACGGCAGCAATAGCACTGAGAGTATAACGCGTGTTGTGGCTAACTGGCGTATCGATCAGCATATCGAGGGCAAACAGAATTATCGATCATTGATAATCTCTGAAGAGAACAGCGGCCAGGGAAAGAAACGATACAAGAATTGCGTCATTATTATTATTATTATTATTAGTAGTAGTGGTGTTGAGGAGCTATGCTACAAGCCGGAAGGTCGCGGGTTCAGGTCCCGATAAAGTCATTGGATTTTTTCAGTTGACCTAATCCTTCCAGTCGCACTAGGCCCCGGGATTTACTCAGCCTCTAACAGAAATGAGTACCAGGAATCTTCCTGGAGGGGTGAGGGGCGGCCGGCGCGTAAGGCTAATAACCTTACCGCTATCTGTGAGCCAATTGTATAGAAAGTATGGGGGCCTCGACGTCTCACAACCCTGTGGGTCTCCATGGCCGCTTACAGGGATAGCTTTACCTTCACAGTCAGATACCGAACTTGTATGTGAATTCTGTTCCGCAAATTTTATGAAGCCTAAGTTAAACAAAATTAAGAGTCATTCCTTTTACCAGGAAAACGAACGCTTTGCACTATCCGTACAGACTTGGAATTTCTGTTATATTGCAGATTATGTTAAGTATCTGGGTATACGAATACGTATTGTTTGCTAACTTAATTTTCATTAACATGTTGATTTTATTTTTTTCCTGTGCAATGAAATTATTAGGGTCAATTCATACACTTTTCTACCCTACGTAGACAGTCAACTGATGCTATGTTTTGTTTTGGTGCAGGCTTCTGTTGCCTGGAACTCTTGTCTGTTACGATTAATATCTCCAGTAAACTTGTGCATATCCAGTAGATGTTTTCAAGAAGTGGCATATCATTATGACACTATATTGGAGAGGATAAATCTGCTAACACTGAATATCAGGCGTGACCGCCTCTGTGGTTTAGTGATCAGAGTTTCTGGCTACAGATCCAGAGGTCCCGGGTTCTATCCACGGCGCTACCCGACTTTCTGAGAATTACTGGGTCTCGAACGGGATCCACTCAGCCTCGTGAGGATAATACAAGAGTTACTTGAATAGAAAAGTAGCTCCGGTCTAGAAAACCGAGATTAACGGCCTTGGGGATCCGTTGCCCTGACCACGTGACACCCTCTATCCACAAAAGTTGTTACTAACTTCGCCGACAAGTGGCGGTCGCTCGGTCGGTATAGTTCACTTGCGGATTAGAGGCCACGGACTTTGTATTTTAACAGACGTCGTGACTTCGATGCTTTGTTTTTAGTAAATGCCTTCAGTGGAGCTAAATGTTGCCCCTCTGTCCTCGAAACAGTCAGAATTTGGTTCCTGCACGGAACATACGTAATTTTACCACGTGCACTCGCATTTTCAGTCACTGCCCTGCGGTTGGACTTGTTTCTGCTGCTGATTCAGTTTGTAAACCTACAGATATTTGTAATAACTCATATTTGAGTGTAAAATGACTTACAAAATTCATTTCTCTTTGTTTCTTGTTCTTTTTTGTTTCTTTTTGTCCTGTGTTGCTTTATTGGTGGTGGTGTTTGTATTCGTTCTGACCCTGTAATTTTCTATTGGCTGTTGAGCTTAGCACGTAAATAAATAAAGAATTGAACTATTCGTTATTATAACGCCATCGGTAGGTCAGACATATCGTCGAATATTCTCTTAATTAATCAATTAATTAATTAGAAGGGTTGTGTTAGGAACCAGCCATCATCTAATTTGAGATGAAATCTCTGCATTTGCCTGTAGAGACTTAATTCTCATTGCCGGTCTGCAAGCAGAGATTTGGACACGGGACTTCCGTTTGCGAGGACGTTCAGTGAGTCTGGAGTTAAGTGTCTGGCTACCCTGTTCTGCATAGTGTAAGGTAAAAGTTGTCTTTTTGGTTAAGCAGTTAAACATTACGCCGTGAAGACGTATGACAGAGTGTAGTTGTACCCCCACTATTACTGACCTCGGCACTAGATTGAGGTGAATAGTCAGATTCACGCCCCCGACCGCTTTATCCCTCATGGAAATGTTACAATTTTTTTTTTAGGAAAATACAAACTAGGAACATGGCTACCGTTGGAATGTATTGTATTCATTGCTTACCATCAGACAAGGGCAATCGATTTTCTGTTCTCCGTGATGCCCTGACGGGCTCTGGGACCCACCTTGCTTCCCATTCGTCGGGTAAGGGGGAGGAGGTGCTCCTTTCCCCAGGGGTAAACGACTGGAGAGTGAAGTTGACACCTCACCATCTAGGGCCAAGCTAAGAATGTTGAACTATACCTCCACTTCCCCATGTCTTCAAGTCGTAGTGCTTAATTAATGGACCACAGGGACGGCTTTAGTTATACTAATTAGCAGATAAGTATTGAGGATTTATTACTTGAAGGTGTCATAAGCGCACTTGCAAATACTACCAGTAAACTTGACACTAAAACCCAAAATAGTTTACATCCTTCAGAATGGTATGGTGCGCCATAGTAGCGGCGTGTGCATGTTATATTCAGTTTTCATTGAGACATCTTCCACTGTGCCTAGGGGAATGTTGCGCAGGACTTGACATGGGAGATGAGTCAGCTCGGAGATGGATTGAGGCAAGAGGCCGGATGGGTGAACACTTGTCAGACGCGCTAGGCTGCATCCCGTCTGTTCCTCACGCCGATTCTCTGGGCCTTGGCCTCTGCCAAATATCTACAGTTCAACGCTAATGGAATGCAGACCGGAAACCGAGGCTGCTGTGTTTTCTTACAACTAAAATCTCAGAAGAGGAGCTACGAATTCCAAGGATTTACATCTAGCCCTTCATTTGGGCCACTGTTACACACTGTACCCTTCTTGCGACTCTTCGGAACTACTTTCCTCGGTACCGACTGAAGCATAGGTACGTCACACTGTCATGTATAGCTGCCATCTTTTGGTCATGTTCATGCACAGCAAACATAAATTGCTCACTCATACTCACAGTCTTGTTAAGTCATAAATTTGATACGAATTTTGCTCTTGGGTCTTGGCACACAGTGTTGTCGAAGTTTTGGATATACATGCCGCCCGTCATCTTCAGGATTAAACAGAGTAGAATGCGAGGATCGTCAGACTCAATGGCCAAAATACAAAATTGTTGTTGTTAACCGAATAGTGCATATATTAAATGATGTTGACGGTATAGAGGTGCAGGCTCCTATAATGTTTGTCTATGGCTCTGCTGCCCTTAGTTGGACCTTGGCTGATTTTTCAGTTTCTTGATCATTTACACAGTCGGTAGGACTCCTTGGACGAGGTATCAGCACGCCGCAAGGCCGCTGCCTACAAACAGGACAGCACAAACACAGAATAAACGCACACACATTCATGGTTCAAGTAGGATTCGAACACGCGATCCTAGTGTTTGAGCGGGCGGAGGCTGTTCATTCCTTAGACCGAGTGGCCACTGTGATCGTCTCCTATAATTTACATGGGGGATCGGTCAGGCACAGTGTCCTAATCTATAGGACAGCATGAGCTGAATTCGAACCGCGATCCCAGTGTTCATACCAAGTTACCCCATGTAGTATGCCTCCATCATCAGGGTTAAAGTAAGCAGGGCGAGTCTGTTATATCGGCAACACTGCCTGCATCCACACGGTGCATAGATCCAAGAGCACAGTCAACCTCAACATCAGCTACAGATCACAAGTTCACATAATCGACGATTTGTGGTATCATACGTGGGAGATGACGTTAAACATTGGTCTCGACGCCTCATTCGATAACACGAAAGGAATATGGGAGAAAGCAAGCAAGTTAATAGTACGAAAGCTTATAATGAAAGATGAGACTTTCCGTTGAATTTTCAACGCGTGTTACGCTACAGCTGAAATCATTATACGTATATTATATTATATATTATAATAATATATATTATATTATATTTATTATATTATCATCGTATTTTAGATTAGTGTCAACTATTTTATGGAACAAAATATAACAGAATTTCGATTCATGGCCCTTAAACTTTTTGTTAACTCACGGGTCATTGGAACGAGTGTCACGGGCCGCATTTGGACTCCAGGCCACTATTTGAAAATCGCTTTCATAATGCGTTGATTCCAGTCAGGAAACATACGTGTCCTCAGCGTCTCTTATGAAGTACTGTCTTCTTTCCCTTTCCGACACACACAGAGACTGTGAATCTGTTTATACTAGTAGCAGGTCTGTTTGGATGAGGGATCAGCCCGTCACAAAGTCACTATATCATTTTAAGGAAACAGCACATTCCGCACATGCATTCGAGCTCGAGGTAGGATTGAAGCCCTGGGCCTTTTCTTTTGGTGAACATGTGTTATACGAGAGAGAGTCTGTAAATAGGTCACAAAGGGAAGCTGTAATGTTCGTAATAGGTTTTCAGTGTGTATCACTAGGTAGCAGCATAGTCCAGCTTCTTGACAGTCTAGGTAAGAGACGCTCATGCGTATGCTCAGAGGCTGGTTTCAGTAGTCAAAATGTCGACCGAGCTTGAGTATACTAAAGAGCAGCTTTATGATGTGCGTTTCTTATTGAAAAAAGGACTCGGTGCAAAGGACATTCATAAAGAAATGTTCCCTGTTTACGGCGGGAAATGTTTGTCGCGTAAAGCGGTTCACAACTGGGTGGCAAACATTCAGTGGTGACGAAGAGGCTGAAACGGAGGTGCGGAAGTGGCTGAGACAATCAAAAGACTTTTTACGCCCCTGGTTTCGACACACTGATGAAGTGATTGGACGGGTGTATCAATGTTGGTGGAGGATACCGGGTCCTGTTCGAGAAGGATGACAACTTAAAGCCGGGTCCTGTTCGAGAAGGATGACAATTTAAAGCTGGGTTTTGTTCGAGAAGGATGACAACTTGAAGCCGGATTCTGTTCGAGAAGGATGACAACTTAAAGCTGGGTTCTGTTCTAGAAGGATGACAACTTAAATCCGGGTTCTGTTCGAGAAGGATGACAACTTAAAGCCGGGTTCTGTTCGAGAATGATGACAACTTAAATCCGGGTTCTGTTAGGGAGGGATGACAACTTAAAGCTGGGTTCTGTTCTAGAAGGATGACAACTTAAAGCTGGGTTCTGTTCTAGAAGGATGACAACTTAAAGCTGGGTTCTGTTCGAGAAGGATGACAACTTAAAGCTGGGTTATGTTCGAGAAGGGGGACAACTTAAAGCTGGGTTCTGTTCTAGAAGGATGACAACTTAAGCCGGGTTCTGTTCGAGAAGGATGACAACTGAAAGCTGGGTTCTGTTCTAGAAGGATGACAACTTAAGCCGGGTTCTGTTCGAGAAGGATGACAACTTAATGCCGGGTTCTGATTGAGAAGAGTGAAGAACCACTTTTTTTTTACAAATTGTCAAATTTATTTCCAAAAGAGTGTAATCAATTTTTAATATTTTATTCGACGATATCAGGTCACCTTTTTGTGTGTAGTATTTCCTGTAACAGGGAGTTCTAAGTCTGCGTCGCGTGGAATTTCTTAAGTAAGGTCAAGGTTGTGAGCACAGCGATCAATGGCGTCATTCTTTAGAAAAAACTTGAAGGTTGGGGGAGGGGGGTGTCTCCCGCCGAGACTTATGCGCTGTGAGATGCATTGCGCGAACCGCGCACTGAAGAGTGACGCCTGTCGCGTCTCACGGTTGAAATTGCACAGATGGAGAGGCAGAAACTCCACTGTTATTATACAGTAATAGTAATGCTGATGGTATATGTTAATGTCCATCCACCCTCCCGCTCCACGGTGAGCTGTACCTCCACTCCCTCGTACATTTTCATGGTGTGGTGCTTAATTATTTAATAATTTCTGTTTGCTTCACATTACTCCTCCCTCAATATCAAATTCAAGTTAAAAAATCAAAAGAAATTTCTCTCCAGAAATAAACGTTAACAACTTTACGTATATTATGAACCCCCGACCTCTCTACACTCTACGTTCAGAATTAGGTTGGGTATGTACAGTAGACGTCGATCACAGTTGCCGCGCGGTGTAAACCATGAACTGTCTTCGCCCGCTCAAACGCCGGGATCGTGGGTTCGAATCGCACTCAAGGCATGGATGGCTGTGCGTTTATTCAGTGTTTGTGTTGTTCTGTGTGTAGGTAGCGGCCTTTAGACGCGCTGATGCCCCGTCCAAGGAGTCCTACCGACTGTGAAGGATTAAGAAACTGAAAAATCGGCCGAGGTCCAGCAAAAGGACTGTAGATCCATAGATAGATAGATATCGCAAAGTGAATGCATCTGGATGCTCTGTGCCCCTAAATGGAATGTCCCTTTACAGTAGCGCCATTCATTGTGGGTCATGCCCCAAATATGTGCCCCTAACGAACCAGCCTGCAACCATAGTGACACAAGGAAGTTCCCCCCACTGAACAAACGAAACCAGCTGGCTGCTGTTCGCTTAGAGCTCTCCGTGTTCATTAAAACAGCCATTTCTTTTCCCATTGCACTACAGCCCTACTGGGCCAAGGCCTACCTCCATGAACTTCTCCGTCCACTTCGGTTTTTCTAGATCTTACACATTCGGTAGGACTCCTTGGGCCGGTGATCAGCTCGTCGCAAGGCCTCTACCTGTACACACAGAAAAATGCGCACACACAAACTAAACATCCATGCCCTGAGTGGGATTGGAACCCACGATCCCGGTTTCCAAGCGAGCGAAGACAGTGTTTTTGTTATGTCCCTTAAAAACTGAATTTCTTCTAATATAAGGAATTAAGTTCGTACCTAACAGGAAACACATCACATCACGACTACAAAGACCAACCGATTTTTGCTGTGTAGTGAAACGATGGCTGCTTAATGTGAGAACCATGCGGTCTATGGGTAGAATGCAGAGATTTGGTATGTTAAAGCAGGTGGTACGTATGGTAACCACTGGGCTTTAAAGCGTTAAACGACACCAAAGCAAAGGCAAAACTGTGTTAATAAATACTACAGTCGAGCAAATATTATATTGTACCGTCATATTGTGTGTTAAGACTCAGTCAACACAATCGTGGTACAGACACCAGGACCGAAATATAGCCCCTACCCAACATACGTGTACACGCACTAATTTCACTTCATATGAAGAAGCTCACGCAAAACAGGAACATGCGTTGGCGAACACCACTAAAGCATTTGGGAACATAAAGCAAAAGGGACACGACAATAAAACAGGAAAAGGGTGTGTATATATTGTATATATGTATATATATACAGGGTGTTTCACGACTATAGGGCATAACTGCAGGAGATGATTTCCTAGGTGTTTGTGATCAAAAAAGTTCATATAAACATGTGTCCGATTTTGGACGGTTACGGAGTTAAGACCGTTTTTTTCATTCCCGTACACGCCCTCGTGTGAACCGCGTCTATCATCTGACGGGTCGCTATTTTTAGCCAGCTACAGACAGAGCGTTCTCGTTACTAGACACTTGAGAGGTACCTAAGGCGTGGTGGGTTGGTATGTACCCGCTCGGTTCACAACCGATCGGCAGCCTGTGTTGCGGCCGGCGGTGGCATTTTCGAAAATCAGCTTTAAGCACCAATAAATTCAAATTAAAGGTAATTTCACAAAGTTAACTTTACATTCATACTTTAAATGTATCATGTATTATGCTGGTTTATTATTTTGTTTCGTTTATTGTCAGTAATCGTTACCTTCTATTCTGAGTTTAAAATGGTCATAACTCCATAACCGTCCAGAATCGGACACATGTTTATATGAACTTTTTTGACCACAAAGACCTAGGAAATCACCTCCTGCAGTTATGCCCTAAAGTCGTGAAACACCCTGTATATATATATATATATATATACCTTTCTTGACGCTTTTCGACTCAGAATATTTTATTATTATTAATACACTTTTAAAATTCTAAATTGTATCATTTAATACGTTTCATAACTTGAGGTAATTACATAAACAGCTGTACAACGCACTTCCAGTGTGTAAACACTGGCCAGTGTAGGGAAGTATGGCAGATGGAAGTATTGTAAAGGCTCTGTGTACCTGATGATGGTCGCAGTGGGTTGAAACTTGTAATACATGCAAATGCAAACGTGCCAGGACCGTGTCCAGCGAATAGTACTAAACATTACAATTGAAACTTTTTTATGTTATTTTAACGACACTCTTATCTAGACAATGAACGTCGAATTAAGACGGTAACGTACGCGGAAGGAAGTGGTCGTGGCCTATTCGGGACATTATCCTGAAATTTGCCTGGATTTACGCTTTCCCGGCTGAGATTCGAATCACGTATCTTTCCAACACGCGTCGTGTTACCGCTACTGCACGCTGCTCTGTGTTAACATCATATTGTGTTTGTCAGTCACTCTATAGGCCTCTACACACACAATATTATTATAAATATGGTGATGTATATGATTCATAATTGTAAAACGTCCGGACCGGCTCTGGGGCTCACCCAGCCTCCTACTCGGTGGGTACCCCAAGGGTAAAGTGGCAGGAGCGTGAAGCTAGGCAGTCATTTCCATATAGTGCCTTATAGAAGAAAGGCGGAGTTTTATTTCCACTCCCCCATACGCCTTCATGGCATAGTGCTTAACTAAGCACAGGGGTCAACTTCACCTTCATACAAGGATGTTGTGTTGCTAGGACAGTTTCGAATGTTGAAATACATCGATCAGCGATCAAGGTGAATACACTGAAACTATGCAGAGCGTCTGAAAGGCGTTTCTCTGAAGGTCGAAAGCCCTTTTCTGATGTTCCTCTGCATTCTGCTGTTGCAAACAGTCACCTTGTCGAGCCTGCATACTAGACGGCATGTGTACCTATGTAACACTGCAGACCACATTGCAGTAGTATGTTGATGTGAAAAGAATCATGTACACATACTGTTCGATTAGGCCGCGCCATAGCTCAAGCGGTTAGTCGCTGGCTTCCCACCGCGGCGGCTCGGGTTCGATCTCGATTCTGGTCAAGTGGGATTTGTGGTGGACAAAGTGGCACTGGGGCAGGTTTTCTCCGAGTACTTCGGTTTCCCCTGCCAATCTTCATTCCACTAATTGCTCCACAATCACCCTCACCTGTCATCTGGGGCTGGTACAATAGGCCAGAAGTGGCCGCAGTACAAGGGACATAGTCCCACCCCAGTAGCAATTAAGAGAATACTGTTCGATTATTCTGTCTGCGGCTCTACAAACCGTGGAAAGGAGGGGCAGTGAAGCTAAGGTTCGGCGAAGAGTGGTGCGGAAATGTAAGGGGAACTGTTCTGCTCACCGTGAAAAGATTTTCCGCAAATCCCTTCTGATAGCCAGTTCGTACAGATTTGTACCTATTATATTTCTCAGTTTATTCATTTAACAGTACTGTATTATGATAACCAACCGCCTCTGTGGTCTAGTGGTCAGAGTTCCTGGCTACAGATAAAGAGGTCCCGGGTTCTATTCCCGGCGCTTACCAGATTTTCTGAGAAGTAATGGGTCTGGAACGGGGTTCACTCAGCCTCGTGAGGATAATTGAGAAGCTACTTGAATGGAAAAGTAGCGGCTCCGGTCTAGAAGACCGAGATTAACGGCCGTGGGGATCCTTTGCGCTGACCACATGACACCCTCTATCCGCAAAAGTTACCACTAACTTCGCCGACAAGCGGCGGTCGCTCGGACTACAAGCAACGGAGTTGTTTTTGTATTATGAGAATTCGCACAGCTACTTCGGGAACGGAAATGCAGAGCGCTTCTATCCCGCACAGTGAATAATAAATCTTTCTGTGTCATTCCACAAAGCCGGAGATCAGATAACAGTGTTGTAATTTGCTGGGACGCGGGTGGGGTAAATGGCCACTTACACTGTCTTCGAATGAAGAAAAAACGAGACAGTTAACGAAGATCAAATCGTCTACTTTTTTATTGCTGGATGGACCGCATAGAAAATGACCCCAGCATTTCTTCGTTGCAGTCAGAATGTTTTTACCGAGTTTTTACGTAGCAACGATAGGGGATATACATTACCGAGCGGTAATTCGGTTGAAGAGATTTGCTAAATATAAATAATTTTGAGGTACTTTATATTTTGTAGACGCACGATTTGGCATGTACAGACCGACAGACTTACTGGTAAATATGCAAGTAGTTATTAAACATGTTAATTTTATATTACTATCGAAAAAATTAACAATTGTGAAAGGCCACACACGATTTTTCTTCGTGGTGTTCCATTCAGCGAAATTGTCAGCAGCCCGGATGATGGCGTAGAATTTTATGATTAATGTTGAATAATGAATCGGGAAGAATGTATAATGAAGCGGCCATTGCCTATTTTAATATGCTATCCCGCAGTCTGCCTTTAGAAATCTAGAAAATACAAGAAACCCCTCAGTCGTCACAGCCGTTGGCGCGGCCGAGATTTTAACCTAGGACGACCTTGCGAATGCGATTCAACAGCGACAGAACCGAAATCAATTTCGTAGGGAACTTGACAACTTGATTATACCTTATAAGTGATAAGTAATACACGTAAATTATTAATGGTTTTATGTCCTAATTATTATCGCTGAAATAGTGTCACGTTGACTGAAATCTTGTGGGAAATTTAAAAGAAGTGGCATCAAGCAGAACAGCTTTACGTCATAGGCACTGATAATGGAAATTGCAGTGTATCTCTTTCCTGAAAGATTCCTGGCGCGTGCGCAGTGAAAAGATTCCGAAGTGCACATGTTGCCTTCATCATGTCTGTATGATTTTGGAGAATTTCATTATTATGTGTCCATGCATTTAAATTGTAATTAAAAGCTGAAAACAATATTGGACACTTTACGTGAAGACCTACGTGCCCTTCTACGCGAATCTCGAACATAGCTCGCTAAATATTTATCGAAACAAAAAAAAATGTAGCCTGTAATACCGTTGCCATGTAGTGATCGCAAAAAGGAATATACGTTGCTTAATAACGGACGGTAAACACGTCAACAATACTCTGGCTATCACCTTGCAACCGCCCGTAACAAGAATAGAAAACTGTTGGAGTCGGTGTTTTCTTGTTGGGTCCGCCAGAGCGCCAGAATTGTTACATTGCGTATATATTTCCTAACATGCTGAAGTGTATAAAATGAACACTTATTGAGCCAGATTAATCCGATCCATACCCTCCCATACTATATCTTTTTAAGATCAGTTTTTAGGAAAAATAAAAGTAGGTTTATGGGATCACCATACTGTGTGTCTGTATGTGTATCACTCCCATCGTTGCTAAGGCAACGGCTGGGTAAAATCCTACCACGGCATCAAACACAGTCAGGAAGAGAAGAATTGTTCTTTGCATTGAATTGCATCGTTTTCTGTGTGGTCCGATCATATCAAAAGGAAGCAGGCGATTATTTCTTCCGAGAACTTCCTGTGCTATCCTCTCTTCCACTTCAGTGTAATGACAGGGCTATGGTGTTCACAACCAGAGAATCGAGGTTCTGTACGTCTTCGTGGAGTGGCCCTTAAATACGCACAGGGACGATTTCAGCTTTATCCACCATCCACGCCTAGATGTCCGAAGTTCTCTGTTCAGAGCCTTCCTACCAAAACGTTATATGCGTTTGTACATGACGCAGCCATCTCTCGCTAGATTTGATCGCCAGTAAGATGTACGTATGGCTTTCATCTGCTTTCGCAATGGCCGCAGTTGCGTGCGTCTGTACTGACAGCCATGTCCGAAGCAGTGACCAACCTTTGGCGTCCTTGAGCAGAGAATTTTTTCCCACGGTATTGAGACATTAAGCCGTCTCCACACGTAAGCGATGGTACGGCCAAGACTTCTCACATTCCCCGTTTGCTGGTTAGCTTGAGGATTCGTTAGAAATCGTTTTTGTATGCATGCAGTTTCCGAATGCGCATACCCCATTAGTCGTCATGACGACATAGAGATCTGTTGACAGAGGTAACGGGAGAGCTCGGTCCATGTGGCTGGAAGACACGGATCGGGATTCAATTTTTTTGGCACGGGCAAGAGATTTCTCTCTTCTCCAGAGTGGCCGGGCTGGCCAGCCTCCCGCTTGGTGGGTACGGCAGTAAAGCGTCCATGAGTGACCTCCGTCTAGTGCCGAGGTTAAGAATACGTGGAGCTAGCTATTCACGATGCTTGCTTAAGCATACGGCTAATCCTTCTACTATCGGGACGAGGGTGCATCTGCGCCAGTTGCTTAGACGCTTACGTCACCATTAGAAAATTGTATTTCCGGTACGCATGTGCTTGTGAGTTTTATTGAGTAAAAAAGAGGTAAAGGTATCCCTGTAACAGGCCGTGGAGTCCAGTAGGGTTGTGAGACGTCAAGTCTCCCACACTTCCTAGACGATCGAGCTCACAGATGGCGGTGAGGTTGTAAGCCTTACGCGCCGGCAGGCTGCCATTTAGCCCCAGGAAGGTTCCTGGTACTCATTTCTGTTAGAGGCTGAGTCGACCCCAGGGCCGATGACCTCACAGGGGATCGAACCCGCGACCTTCCCGCTTGTAGCACAGTGCTCAACCAATTATGCTGCCCCGTGCCCCTTTCTTGCGTGAAGCTGCCTATAGGAAGTATGGCGTACCCTTGTTCCTAGAGTAGACGGACATAAACTCAGTACGAGCTTACGTCATCTAGCCTGATGTTCACAATTTCGGCTGCAACAGCAAGGAGTCAAGGAGTAGTGTCCAGACCAGCTCTGGGACCAACCCATCCTCCTATCCACTGAGGTCTATTTTCGCGGGGGTAAAGTGGCCGGGGCCCGAAGCTGACCACTTACCTCCATCTAATACCGAGGTCAAGAATTCGCTTCCTATACTCTTCATAGCGCAGTTTTTGGTTAGTTAAGCACAGGGAGATCTGCTACCACTCAATGTAAGATTAGAACAAACTCCATATGTCAGATCTTGTGTAACACGTGGGACTGTCTCCTGTAAGGCTGTCTACTTGCCGTACGTCTTACCGCAAAAATATTTTAGGGCAGGGGTTTCATCGGGGCCCGAAACCCAAAGAGAAAAATCTGTGATGTGGTATTCATCTGAAGTACTCGTCTCTCTCCTTCAGCTGTTTCTATCACCCATTACTCGTAGAATGATTTATCCCTTGTGCTTTACTACCCTCGGCACTAATTGAAGGTGAGTGGTCAGCTTCACACCCCGGCCGCTTTACCAACAGGGAAACTATCCTCCGGTACCCATTTGATAGGTGGTTGGGTGGGCCCCACGGCCTGTCTGGACAACGTACAAAATTCTCAATATTACCGGGACTCGAAATCCGACCCCTCGGCCTTTCAGCTCCTAGCCATTCGCTATACCGACTGAGCTGCTCTTCTCGACCCTTATTAATAGTCAAATGTAGTAGAATATAGGAATGTGGATTTCACAGTTTCGCTGTGTTACGAGTCAGTTGAGCATAAGCAGTAATGTAACTACGAGCCCAAACGGTTATATTTATTTCAGTAAAAGTTTAGGGGCATGAGGGGCTGCTAGAAATCAAACTGGGGCGCACTGTCAGGAAGTTCGGGAACGTCTGCTTTACCGCCGAATGTTTCGATTGTAGTGAATAATTATGTGGGAAATGAACGGGGAAGGAAGCCAGCACGTTTCCCGTACGTACTGGGGAGAACCACGTAGTACATCACGATACATTGTTTCCCGGCCGAGAGTCGAACCGAGTACTTCCGGAATACAATTCTTGACCTTCACTTCTTCAGCTGTATTTCTTGGTTATTATACATTGCTACAGCGTTATTAAATAAACACGCTCTCAAAATAACAAGCCCATTAAGAGATATCTCATTTTTGCACTAAGTGCCTGAAATTTTTGTTGTGCATGAAATCGAGAACAAATTGCAGCCCGTGTAAACCAGCATCGCCGTCAGCTTCCCATGTGTTGACTGATGTTGGACATATGCCGGTCACGCTTTAACATGCTCGTTAGTCTCCCCTGCTGTAGGTGTATGTAGTATTTGAATGGAACAAGTCGGAGACGGCAGTCTGCAGAGAAAAAGGCTTTCATTATATGTTTTGTAAACCTGGCGTGGCGCCGAGCCCGTCGAGTTTCTCTCCTTATACGTGTCCCTGTAGACAGCAAGTGAAATCATGTCTGCACGGACATTGTCGGATTTGCACTTCTCGCAGCGCGGGCTCATCCCGACCTCTGACTTCCTCGACTTAACGAATTTCTCGACTTATTAATTTCATTTATACCCTGCCATTAGACTTGCTCTCCGAAGTTTTTTTTTTCCTTCCAGTTTTCATACTTACCGATTCGAGATTCGGATTTCGGGATCCTAAACACATCCAGAAAGCCATAAGATCCACAGCGGCTAGTCTTTCGGCGACCTCTCCCGAGCCGAGTCCTACCAAGCGTGCCCCATAACCTGAGCTCTCGTGCCTGAATTCGAGGAAACCGATGGAGAGGGGCTGGAGGTATCGTGGTTTGGTAGAATGCTAATTGAATTGATTGACATCATTCATTCATCCATCCATCCATCTGTGTACTAGTCACGGAACCCTGCACGTGAAAACATATATAAGTTTTGAGTAATATGAAACCAGTGGACCAATGAACTCAGCCCCCTGAGAACAGAAATTCTACAATAATTTCTTCCGAAACGTCGATAAACATCTACCTGACTACCTAGCGTTACGTGCCAGAAGATGAAACTCCTCAGGCTATGTCGTACACAGTATGTGGCAAAAGAGATGTGGGAAGACAGAGGAAGAGATGGAATGAACAGAGTGATGAATGAGGGTGAAACATGCCAATGCCTCTCCTTTCAGTCAAGATGTTGAGCTTAGTAAGTCTCGTAGTAATATTGTGTTGCTGACTGCATGCAGAAAATAAACAGTAGTAGCTTTAACTACTGTGTTGACAAACGAAGTATAAATATTATGACTAGTTATGTATTCTTGGAGTCAATATCTGCTTGCTTAGCTGCCATGAGTGGAGATAGTCCACGTTAGTAACTAACGGGAAAAGTGAAGAGCCTCCACACAATGGCCACGTAAGGCAGGATCCACACAAGTGTTGCACAGCATACAGCACGGCAGTACTAATTTCAGAACTGTTTCATTTTCGTTAAAGCATAGTACATATTACAAGCACCTTCTCCTTTGACAACCAGCCTCATATCCAATGGATACTGACAACTCTTTCGCCGGGGGTTAAGCGGCCAGGGCGTGAAGCTGACCACTCACCTCCATTTAGTGCCGAGGTCAAGAAAGGAGGAGCTATACCTCATTTCTCCTATATGTCTTTATGGCATAGTGCTTAACTAATTAAGCACAAGGACTGATTTATTTTTACCTTTACCATCCCCTTTATCGCGAAAGCGGTCTGAATTTTGCCCATAAATTATATTTGTTTGCTTCTTACTATTCACAGTATTGCTCTGAACAGTATTAGCTGGTTGGTCTCTGCACTGTAGTCGCAGCGTCTTTCTTGTGAGGTAGCAAATGAACATGTTAAAAACAAACTCCGTGGCCTGTGGTCCGCAAGCGAACTATACCGACCGAGCGACCGCCGCTTGTCGGCGAAGCTAGTGCCAACTTTGGCGGATAGAGGATGTCGTGTTGTCAGCGCAACGGATCCCTACGGCCGTTAATCTCGGTTTTTTAAGCCGGAGCCGATATTTCCTTGAAATAGCTCCTGAGTTATCCACACGAGGCTGAGTGCACCCCGTTCCAGACCCACTACTACTCGGAAAATGTGGTAGCGCCGGGAATTGAATCCGGGACCTCTGGATCTGTAGGCAGGAACTCTGACCACTAGCCCACAGAGGCGGTCAATGAACATTTTAAGCATTACATAAATTGCATGCAGCACCAAGCCTATTCTACACCGGAACATATCCAGTCATGATGCGCTGACTACAGCCATGGCTGTGAACGGAGATTTGAACCGGTTGCTATGGTAACGAACGTCAAAACAGATTTCCTGTCATTGATGCAAATGCCGAAATGGTTTCCAGGTTACATATTGTTTTTGCTTGTCTATCATGCAGCTTTCCCCGTTGAAATTCAACTAAGTAGGAAACCCATCTGCTTTAAAGGTCATTAAATTACTCTACCAAACTATAAAATTCACCTTTGCTTCACTAATTCTACCCAGTCATACTACCGTCGCCAGGACAAATGAATGAATCCTGGGAACCTTCTAACAAAATGATGCTCTCTTCTCTCCTACTCTTCTGTTTTTGATTTGAAGCTTTCATGGCGACAGTCACAACGTAGTCTCTTCTGGCGATAAGCTACCTGAATGCGGAGTTTCTAGATCCTGCCTTTGTGTCCATCACCAGGGTTTTGATGCAACATATCAGGATTCGGGTTGCTTTGCAGCCCTGGATCGACCAGCGTCTAAGCTCACCAGATTTTTCTTTACAACAGACATTTGCAGTTTGTCAACTTAGGTTTCGTGGGCACTGGCTTGTCGGCAGGCGCAACGTGCTCTGTACATAACTGAAACCAGCCCCTCATTCTTTCATGGCGAGCCCGTACACAGCTTTCATAACGACGGTGAATTGATCGCCTTCTGTCTCTGCTATCTTCAGGGACGCCATGATTTGCTGCACTGAGGTTGTGAGGATGGCCACACATATCCGTCACGGCGAGTGAGTGGGGAAGATAGGTCAAGACAGTCCGGGATAGCCTCTCATATTCTTCCCAGGTGACTATTTTTTAATTGCTAGTGGGGTTGGACTAAGTCCCTTCTGGCCTATTGTACCAGCCCCAGATGATAGGTGAGGGCGATTGTGGAGCAATTGGTGGAATGAAGATTGGCAGGGGAAACCGAAGTACTCGGAGAAAACCTGCCCCAGTGCCACTTTGTCCACTACAAATCCCACTTGACCAGACCTGGGATCAAACCCGGGCTGCCGCGGCGGGAAGCCAGCGACTAACCGCTTGAGCTATGGCACGGCCTCCCAGGTGACTAGCTGGGCCCTGTCTATGTAGCCGGTTCCGGCTTCTCCTCGCTGCCCGTATTCTCACTCGTAGGTGGCGCGAGCTAGCGGTGCTGATTGGCGAATCTCATGGATCCCCTGTTTCTTCTTGTCGCGGAAGTGTCTCTTCTCCGGGAGGACTGGTTCTTTCCTGCGGTCATGAGGGACAGACTTCTCTTAGATGCGGCTTGAACTTTTCTAAATTTTGGATTGTGACACATCTTCGGCGCTGAAATGCAAGGCACTCCGTTTATGTAGCAGTCTTGCAGCTGTTCCTCACCTCCGACTCCATGGTGCGGATCCAACCGGCTTCAGCACCGTGAAGTCTTGAAGACGCGCAGCATAATTTCAAAATGTGAGGGCTTCTCGCATCAAGTCTGTAAACCAGCCTTGCCTCATGTGTTTCGATAACGAGAGCACCTGCTGCTACTTGTTCTGAGGGTGCATGACATGATCTCTGCCCGTGACTCAACCCCACTTTTTTGATGTCTTCAAAACCTGACCGCCGAACTCCTTGAAGTGATGAGTTTTGTGTTTGCACGCTGTGGGGAACAGCGGGCGGAGTCAGATGGCCAGTGTTGTCGTATCTCAGCTGGCCGGTCAGTCGTCTAAATTCCTGTTTCTTGACGTTGGAAGAACAAACGACAAGCAATTACAATCGTCCTATCGACTCCTCGGGCTTTTTTATGGTCACTTCTGGCAGAATGTTGTATGGAATTCCTCCTCGCTCCAGTGCCCACTGCATGTCCTGCCCATCTCATCCACCCTGATTTCGTCCTTGTAATATTTGGGGAGGAGCTCCCCATTATCCTGTCACTTCCTCCCTATTAGATCCAAATATTCTCTTCATCGCAGTGTTTCCAGATTGCTGGAGTATTTAGTTAGAAATTACCCGAATTTGATCTGCTCATAATGTCTTATTTAAAAGCAGATGACGTTAAATCAGTTGCTGATGTTTAGGGATGTGACTCCGGTAGACGTTCGTGATACTTCACAGAAATATATCGCTCCGCCTTCAGGGTCGAAGCATAAGTCAAGCCAAATACCAGCAAGAAGCCAGCAGCAAGCAAAACTATGTCAAGGTTTACCGGACCACAACTGAATCCAGTCAGTGTTTCCTTTTAGATCAATTTTAATATTATCCAGCAATCTGCACCTTTGTCTGCCAAAAGGTCTTTGACTCAGGTTACCAAATTAGGTTTATATTTGCCCTTCTCGTTTCCTGCGTGCGTCCTACAAGTGCAGTTCAGCTCGTCAAAGAAGTGTAATGTAAAATGAAAAGAGCACGTTCCTCCAAAACGCCGAACATTACCAGACTACACGGCGTCACATCCCAGAAAATAGATGTCTGACAGCGCGTGGGCTATATCAGCGGCCTTACGTAAAGCCGTAGCTTGTCTTGAGAACTGGCGGATGGGTGAATTAGCTGTTTTCTGCATGTAACCACAGCGCGAAGGAGACGCTAATCTTGGTTTGTGCATTTAATGCTCGGAACCTGAAGTGGCAACTGTTCCAAACATCTTCTGGACTGGATACAAACTCACTGAAAGTGCTCTTTTCGATTCTTGGCCAGGCACCGTCTGTCCTGATCGGTGTATTTCGTGGTTTCCCGCAGACACTGCACGGGCATAGTACCTCGATACAGGACACGACCATTTCCTTTCAGATCCCATCCCTCCATTCCATACTCAGTGCGCCAAAAAGCCGCTCAGCAACCATAATTCTGTAACCAACGAAGTACGCGGACAGAAGTGAAGCCCCCCAAACTTAAATGTGCTGCCCCGTGAGGTCTGTGGTACACCTCGGGGGGGCGGTAATACATGAGTATGGAATCATGATTAGCGGAAGAAAACCGAGGAGAGACTCTGCTCCATAACCACGTCTTCCATCACGAATCTCACTTGTAGTCATCCAGGATTGAACTCGGGACCACACATCTCATCATGAAATAAAATCATTCGATAAATTTAAATAGGATGGATATATAGCATGTATGTGTGGAAGGAGGGAGGGGTGGAACATAAACACAGAAATTTACTCTGAAAGCTGAAGGAAAGAAACTGCCGGGGGAAGACGTGAATGGATGGATGGAACCCGTGCAGTTTTGTCTTAAAGGAAATAGGATGTCATTTACCCGGCTCAAGCTGTGTTGTAATAGCTGTAGAATTCCTTCTGAATAATATATAAATTCAGTCCGTACCTCACAGGGAACATCATGTCTCCGCTACAGAGACCAGCCGGTTAATACTGTTTAGGGAGACAGCCGCTGTTTATTGGGAGAATCATAAGGAACACACAATACACTACGTGGGCGGAATGCATACATTCTTAATGTGAAACCAGCTGTGCGACTGTTAGCTTTTCAGATTGACTGTGCTGCATGGAGTTAGTTAATTTCGTGTTCCCACGGTTAACTATCTTAGTTTCAGTGCGCAGTGTGACCGAATGTGAATGGGCGGGGGAGAAGATTGGGAGGTTTGCATAACGTAACTCTGTTGGAGTTGGTCACGGTCATAATTTGTTTCCCATTTGCAGTTACCTGAATAACCAAAAGTCGGCATGGAACCTTCGTCCCTGTCAAGACACCCTTCTTCGAGTCTTCGTTTTGTTTAACAGCGCTCATGCAATTTAATACGTCATGTAGCGTCGAATGATGAAATTGTCAGTCAGTGGCTAATTTGAAAGGATAATGGAAGGAAACGTCGTGTTAGATGGGTCCCTTGTCACCACGGCATGGCGCGTCCTCAGGATGCGAATGGGTAAGGCCACCAGGACATGCGCAGTGAATCTGGTTGAGTCCACTGAAATAAGGACTGCACAGTGTGTGTGTTACAACGGGGCCTTAGTCGACCCGCAGTGCAGCTGCAGCCACTGCCCCGAAACTTCGTACGATGCTAGTCATCACGCTCAACCCAGAGAGCAGCTCTAAAAACGTGGCCTTTGCGCAGGTTGGAGTACAGGCACTGCGCATCGCGTTATAACTGCTGCGAACATCCCTTCCTGTTAATTTTTGAATGTCTGAACCAGTCTTTATGAAACATGATATGTATACGTATATGTATTATGGCACTTAATCCCATCTTAACGGCGTGCTTCATAAATACCCTCCCATGAATCTGTGTGTTTGTTGTATGTCTTTCCTATCGTTGCTAGGCAACGGCTCTGTAAAAAACGTTAGTGCGACAACCAATTCAAACATAAGAATGGAAGAATTATTGGAGAGTCGTTTTCTATGCCGTCCGTGTCGTGTTAAAGAAAGTAGGCAATTAGTACATAGTTCCCAGACCATCTTGTCATGAAATAGATTTACAGTCGAGAGTCCGATACTCGATAACAGAAGGCGTAACTGTTTCCCGTGATACAACGCGACGAACAAGTGGCATGTGTGCATGTTCGGCCTGTTCGCTCTCGCATTTTATTGAAGTTCATGCTGGCTTGTGGCTCCCTTCTGAGGAGCCTGTGCATACTGTTTTCTTGGACTTTATTCTGGAACAGGCTCAGAAGCGCATTAAAAGACAATGATAAAGAGGATTGTATCTCAAACAAAACGAAGTGCCTCTCAGGCACAAGTTAGGCCGTTACATAACCTCAAAAATCTTGCACTGTGAACATCTCGCTGTTATGCACGTTTAAGTCACGCAGTTGAGAGAGCGCCAGTGTGCAACAGTAAAACCGGGACGCCGGTTAACCCGACGAAGTTTTCTTCCGTTCCTCCAGGAAATTTTCCGTATAATTGGGCCTCGATACTCTTTTTTTTTCCTTTTTTTCCCCCCCTGCAGTGCCATCTGTTGTCGAGTTGTGGCGTTAAGATTCTTGAAGTGTCAGCTGTGGCTGTCTATAATTTCAAAGCGCAAACATTGCTGCATCCTGTGTTCTGACCTTGAATGTAACAGTACTGTTCTGACGCTCGTCGGAAAATGACGGTTGAACAGAGAGCCAACATCAAATTCTGTTTGAAATTAGGCAAAACAGCCGGAGAAGCGCACGAAATGATGGAAAGTGTGTACGGTACTGATTGTTTGAGACGCTCGAACATTTTTCGATGGTATGCTGTATTTCGTGACAGCAGGGAGGGCATTGAAGACGCTCCACGTGCACGCCCAGTGCGGCCGGAAGGATTAGGTCACTTGAAAAAATCCAGTGACCTCATCGGGACTTGAACCCAGATGGGTTCGGGGCAAGCAGTAACCGGGTTACATTTCTTACCGCCGCCCAGAGTAGCGGCTCCATTAACACTTAATGTCATGGAGATTTCTGTCTTCGGCGATGTAACACCTCATAGTCCGTTGAAAGTCATCCAACGTTTCGGAGGAACATGTCGCTCCTCTCTTTAGGGTCGAAGAATAAGCCGAGCAAGAAACCATCGTGAAAGCAGGTGACAAGCAGAGCTAATTTTAAAGCTGGTTTCTTCCTAATCTTATTTTCGACCCTGAAGATGGAGGCGACATGTTTCTACTACTAAACGCCATGGTTGACTTTCAACGGACTGCACAGCGTTATATCCCAGATGACAGACCTCTTCATAACCTCCGCTGTGAGAACCTCAAATCCTATACATTTCGACTGTTTCAATATAAGGAAAGAAACTGAGTCACGTATGAGGGGTTTGCATGTCTAAGGCGCGTCCACATTACTCGTGCTCATGCTCGTCGGGAGACTCGTCTGGCTTTTACTTGTGCCCGTAAATCTTCAGTTGCTCGCCAGGCTTCGGCGCGTGAGGATCCGTATATTTACTCGTACTGTGTATAGGCTGTAGTCGTATTTTAATTTAATGGCTATAGTTCTTAAATTAAAAATTTAAATTTGCTTGTCTCGTGACTTGTCATATCGTCCACATTACTCGCGAGCATGGCGAGTCACACGAGCACGAGTAATGTGGACACGCCTTTAACGGGTTCTGGATTGGATGACTGGATCTATTGGCACTTCCAATATAATTACAATCAATTATAACAGCTCACAATCAGTGGCTGCCTAAGACTCGCTCCATTGCTCGCTGAACTACGAGTGTCTTCTCTTCCACTGTGACTGACTTGGTTCTGATTTACGAATCACTCACTTCTACTGCGGCTGCCTTGAACGGCGACTGCTTTACGAATGCTCCGTTATTCTCTGCACGGTTCTTATAAAGTCTAGAGCGTATCCATGGAAAATGTTTGTTGCTTACGCGTATCATTGGAAATTGTTGATTCCGTTGACATGGAAGGCGCGTTCCATACCAAGTCGGTCTCCACGAATCTGCATCTTCATAAAACGTGCTTTTTTGCCGTTGTCTAGCAATGGAATTCCAGATTTCAGGCGTCGTCGCAACAGATTAAATTTGTAATATTTGGTGCTGCAAGTTCGGGCGGGTGTTGGTACTGTCAGTTCTGATTGCTGGAACGGTTCCACTGTTTGTATGTGTGTAGGGCGGGGGGGATGAGTGATCGGCGCTATGGTGACACATACATACTTAGATGAATTGCACTGAACGCGTGAATGTTAGGAATGCAGCAGCTTCGTGTGGCATGGGCTGCAAGCTGCCGCCCACAGAGTGCACTCTGGCCACGCGTCGCTACAAGTTACACGAGGGAGTGGAATGGTCTGCATAATTCAAGTGTTTATATTTATTTTCCCCGAGACTCCAAAACGAGGCTACGCATGTCTCCTTAACAAGCGAGCGCCGCATAGAATTCTACACTCTCTGCGTTATATTCGGCTTGAACTCAAGAGACTTGCAGACTCGTGAGTAGGGACCGGATTTTTATGCCCTAATAATGCCTTAAATATGTATGCATTTATGCATGAAAAACTTCCGAAATATACACTAAAATTTGTACATAAAAATTTATACCAAATATTAAAATTTATTTTACATTATTTTAAGACCAACAAATCAATATTTAAGTTAATTTTATGTAATCACTGAATGATTCACTTGCAATAAAAAGCTATACTTAAATACAAATCATGCAACAAAGCCAACATATTTCGTTGGATACAACGCACGCAGCCACAAGAGTAGAACACATCATAAGACATAATATACATACATTAGNTTGTATGTGTGTAGGGCGGGGGGGATGAGTGATCGGCGCTATGGTGACACATACATACTTAGATGAATTGCACTGAACGCGTGAATGTTAGGAATGCAGCAGCTTCGTGTGGCATGGGCTGCAAGCTGCCGCCCACAGAGTGCACTCTGGCCACGCGTCGCTACAAGTTACACGAGGGAGTGGAATGGTCTGCATAATTCAAGTGTTTATATTTATTTTCCCCGAGACTCCAAAACGAGGCTACGCATGTCTCCTTAACAGGCGAGCGCCGCATAGAATTCTACACTCTCTGCGTTATATTCGGCTTGAACTCAAGAGACTTGCAGACTCGTGAGTAGGGACCGGATTTTTATGCCCTAATAATGCCTTAAATATGTATGCATTTATGCATGAAAAACTTCCGAAATATACACTAAAATTTGTACATAAAAATTTATACCAAATATTAAAATTTATTTTACATTATTTTAAGACCAACAAATCAATATTTAAGTTAATTTTATGTAATCACTGAATGATTCACTTGCAATAAAAAGCTATACTTAAATACAAATCATGCAACAAAGCCAACATATTTCGTTGGATACAACGCACGCAGCCACAAGAGTAGAACACATCATAAGACATAATATACATACATTAGAACATAAGAAGAACGACTCCCATGTGGATGATCAATAATACACACGACTTTAAAAATATGACGTATGAAATAATAGGTTTTAACAAGTTTTAAATACATAAACGTTATTATTATATAAGAACTTATACAAATTTAATATTCTTTGTAAATGGACATATAAAGGCAAGCAGTGAAATGGTTGAAGAATCGATACACCTGAAGATGGCAGCATACTGCCGAAACATGTAGTGTAGAAGTGGTAGATGGGATTGTATGCACTTGAAGACTGTTAATATATACACATTATAAATATGAATCAGTGCAACAGGACACTAAAATACAACAAATGTGTCATATTTGGAAATATAAATATATATAAATATATAAAATATAAAGCAGTACCGGCTTTCATCATATAACTTGCGGCATCAGTCACAAAGCGCAGCACGCCCTCATACTGAATGCCATTCGGCCATTCTAAATTCATGGAATTGATAAAAAAAATTCGGAAACTGCGGAGCTGTTTGTGGCTTCAAATTGCTCTACCGCAAGAAGATATGGGGTAGATTGTTTATTCTTATTAAGGGACCCAACTATACAATTTGCAATAAATCGTCCATCACAATCTTATGTTTCGTCGATTGATACACACAAAATTATCTTGAACCTTATCTCTAATGCTTTCAGTTGTAAGATCGTAACACTGCTTCACGTAATTTTGCGCACAGTAGATTCATCCGGCACTTTGCACTGTGTATACTTCTCTATGAAGTTTCTCAGAGTAGGATTGGTTAATTTCCACAGCGGAATATCTGCTGCTAAAAAGGCTTCGCATAAATCAAAGGAAAACTGTGAAAACTATTATTAGAAAAATCACTAAGCAATTTTTGTACAGGAGCACTTTTCGTGCATTTAATTTTAATATTCACTTTGTGTATATAGTGTTCAAATGCTGAAGCACTTGAAAGCGTTTTTCACAACCAACTGTTTTTTCACATGCTCGGCAATAAAGAATTGCGTTATCCGTACTTATCATCTCTCCTTCGAACTCCCGCTGATACAGCTGTAATTTAGTTTTCTGGCTTACTTTCACTTTCGGCATGACTACAGAAAGCTAACCAAACTTAACTACAGACTAGTCACCCCTAATGTGAATGGCCCCAGCTTCAAATGAAGAAGCGTAACGAACCTCATGGAGACTTCGGAAATAAATAAGTGAAGTCCCTTATCGGTTGAATAGTATTACTTTGATAGCGGCTACATATAACCCTTCCGACTAATCTCTTCGCGGCGCTTTGATGGTACGCGAGTGAGGCAAGTTACGAGTAGAGGGATCGAGGTTGAATCATATTACATTGATAGCGGCTACATGTGAACGCTTCCGAATAATCTTTTCGCGGCCACTTTGATGGTTCGCGGATGAGGCAAGTTACGAGTAGAGGGATCGGGGAAGTCCCTTCCTGGGTATTGCATCAGAAAAATGAATCATGACGAAATGTTGAGTCAAATATGCAACATATTGTGACATGTTGATCCCTACCGTCCCAGCTCCACGTAGCGGTAACTTAGCGATCGCGTAATAGGTGAGTAATCACCCCGCAATGCTAATCAACAGCGGTGACGTCACGCGCGGTGACGTCACGAGCGGAGCCGAAGAGAGCCGAGCGGAGCCGAAGATAGCCGAGCCCCCGTAACCTGGTAACTATGCAATGCTAATCAACAGCGGTGGCGTCACACTAGCAACAGCGTCCTGGGCTATACGCCACGTCACACTAGCAACAGCGAAAGGCTATATAAGTGGACTCCACAGCCGTCGAAGACAGTTCAGAGTTGTACGGCAACAGTTATACCGTGGATATCGCCGAGTCGAGACGTAGAGTCAGCCAGTCAGTTGTATTCTGGCATTTGGAGTGTACTAATTGTGATACTGCAGATAGCAGTAATCGTAAATCTGTAATTTGAGTGATCGTGAGAGCGGATGTGAAATAAAATTCGCTATATAAAATACATCGTGAACTTATTTGTCGCGTCATACCCCCGATACGCGACAATATTCTAATGCGGAAAAGAAAAATTGTATACACACGACCATGATTGAAAATTTGAACATAAAATTGAAAAAATGTATATGATAAACATTTTAAAAAGGAAGAATGCAGTATAAATAGAGATCTTCGAAAATATGATGCTTATTCATAAAACAGGCAAAATATGCATTTATATGCACCATCAAACCATGTTCAAAATTTAAGAAATGAAGTAATTTATACATATATCCAAACGGGCATACTTTCTGGTTGTAAGAAATAAATATGCATTTGCATTAAAATCCGGTCCCTGTTCATGAAAACACAGCAGTTGTGAAGCAAGCGTTCGCTCTGTTATAGCCATGGTTTGCAAAGCAGATCATGTCTAACTTACGTAACTTATGCTACAACGGCAGCTTAGTCATTTGAACGGTAGTAAGCTTGACCGCCGTCAAGTTTAAGCCTCTTATATTAAGTTCGTACCCCACAGGAAACACATTACGTCACCGCTACAAAGCCAAACTGGTTAATGCTGTTTATGGATACGGTCGCTGTATGATGTGAGAACCATACTGAACACATAGAGCAACTGTGGGCAGAATGCAGTTTTGATGTGTTAAATTAGGTTGTACGTAAAAGGAGAAATCTATCCAAATATATAAATGGCTTTCGAGGTGGGGTGTGGACCCCACTTTGAGATCTGGCCCGGGCTCCATCTCACCTCTCTCAGGCCCTGGGTGTATACCTGTACGTCGTTTTGCCGAGACATTTTGCCCTCCGATAAATATTTAGCGACTCACTCGCGAATTAACGCCCGAGGTGTGCTCAGCAACGCGTGTTCATCACGTCACGTTATTGCTGTTTATATGCGTCAACACGTCGAAGTAAAGGCTCATGAAAAACCTTTCACCCATTACCGAGATGCTGCATGTGGACAGAGATAAATCAGGCTCATTTTTGCAACTTTTCTCTCCCGACAAGCCAGAAGGTCGCGGCTTCATTCCCGATGTCATTGTTTTTATTTTGAATTGACCAAATCCTTCCAGCCGTACTATGGCCCTGGGGTCGACCCAGCCCCTAACAGAAAGGAGTACCAGAAATCTTCATGTGGGTTAACGGGCGGCCTGCCGGTGCGTAAGCCTGACAGCCTCACCGCAGTCTGTGAGTCGATTGTCTAGAAAATGTGGGAGCCTTGATGTCTCACAACCCTATGTGCCTCCACGGCCTGTTAGAAGGATAGCTAACGACTGGCTACGGGCTGAACGACCGAGGAGTCGGAGCTCGAGTCCCGGTAAGGTCGAGAATTTTCTCTCTCCAATTCGTTCAGGTCGGCTCTGAGCTCCTCCCAATCTCCTTCCTATCCAATCCTTCATGGCGTAGTGCTTAATTAGTTAAGCATAGAGACAACTTAACTTTTTTACCTTTAATCTCGTACTCGACATTGTTAAGGCAGTCTCCCTGTTTTTTTGTTTTTTTGTTTTTTTTTTACTTTGCCTCAGGGTTTGCGAGTAGCGGGGTAGTGGCTGCAGATGCATTTTGGAAGGGCGGGAGGGTGATACACCGTAAGTTAAGCCCTGTTACAAACCCATGCACACTTTACAATCCACACTTCAGTCAGTGGACTCTACCAAAATCCAGGTGTAAAGACGTGGAAGGCGTATGTGATACACACGACGTTTCCAGAGTTCCACTCCCATATTCATTGTCTTGTGGGACTGAACAGATTCCTTTCTATCTAGCCTTGCAAAGCGTTGAACCGACGTGGAATGTTGGTGGTAGGATTGCATGCTTTGATTAGATGCTTGCAGTGTAGGAAACAGTCCCTGTCGTATGAAAACTGAGCCACAGACTGGAATTTGAAGCTACTTTATTTACAAGGCTGCGCTACAGCTCAGGCGGTTAGTCGCCGGCGTCTCGGGTTCGAACCCCTGTCAGTTAATGTAGAATTTGTGGTGGACAAAGTGGCACTGGGGCAGAATTTTTCCGAGTACTTCGGTTTCCCTTGCCAATCTTCATTCAATCAGTTGCTCCACAATCACCTTCATCCATCATCCGAGGCTGGTACAATAGGTCAGTAGTGGCCTCAGTACCACGTGGACCCAGCATCACCCCACTAAGAAAAAGAAAACTCAGTGGTTTTAGTCCGCAAGCGAACTATATCGACCGAGCTACCGCCGCTTGTCGGCGAAGTAGTGCCAACTTTAGCTGATAGAGGATGTCGCGTGGTCAGCGCAATGAATCCCCACGGCCGTTAATTTCGGATTTCTAGACCGGAATCGCTATTTTCTTGAAATAGCTTCTCAGTTATCCTCACGAGGCTGAGTGGACTCCGTTCCAGACCCACTACTCAGAAAATCTCGTAGCGCCGGGAATCTAACCCAGACCTCTGGATCTGTAGCCAGGATCTCTGACCACTAGACCACAGAGGCGGGACCCCACTAATAATAAGAAAATGAAAAAAAAAAGCTTAGAAGCTGTAAGACCATCATTCTGCGCTTCACAGGATGTGACAACGCTGTAAATACGTGATTTAGCCCTTCAGTGCTGAGAAGATATGCATCGCAAAGGCGTCGTGTTGTACCGGACGTGGAAGTGACTGTACGTAGGATGTCAACATTACGTCATGCGTCATAGTTCCAAATATCACAACTGCTCTTTGCGTTGTCGGGTTATAACCTCGATTTGTGTAAGAATAGTGGTGACGGTTTAGATATAACCGTTGTGGATGTTAGGTTAGTTGTCTGTGTAGCACAACCCTGATGTTTGAGGGTACTGTGTTCGATGTAAACCTCAGCCATTATTAACACAAAACGCTAGATTCTCAGAGAATGAAGAAACCTGCACTGAGGCTGCAGGTCCTGATGTCGTTGAAGATTCCTGTTTATCGTGTTCCTAATCGTGTAGTCTGTGAGCTGTGCACTGCCCGGTATAGCGACTGCCTACGGGCTAGACCTCCGAGGGGTCGGAGATCGATTCCCGCAAGGGTCAAGAATTCTCTCCACAGCATCCAGACCGGCTCCGGAACCCATTCAGCCTCCTATACAATGGGTACCGGGGGCTCTTTCCCCGGGAGTAAAGCGGCCGGGGCGCGATGCTGACCACCTTCAACTAGTGCCGAGGCCAAGAAAACGTTTATCTATACATTCACTCCCCCATACGTCTTCATGGCGTAGTGCTTAATTAGTTGAGCACAGGGACAACTTTTTTTTTCCTTGGCACTACAGCCCCAGTGGGCCTAGGCCTACCTCCATGAACTTCTCCGTTCACTTTGGTTTTTATAGATCTTACACGTTCGGTAGGACTCCTTGGGCGGGTGATCAGCTCGTCGCAAGGCCTCTACCTGTACACAAACACAGAAAAACGCACACACACAAAGTAAACATCCATGCCCTGAGTGGGATTCGAACCCACGATCCCTGTTTCCAAACGAGCGAAGACCTCTCCAACTTTACTTACCATAACGAAAACACTATGACATTGATAAGTGACCTAGGGTTTGAGGCTCTCAGACTGGTGGTTATGAAGTTTTCATTCTTCTGGGATGAAATGCCGTGTAGCTGTTGAAAGCCAACGGACGTTTCCGAGCACCATGTCGGCTTCATCCTCGCTCTCGAAGAATAAACTAAGCTGTTATCATTTCTCAGGCTCAAAAAAAGAACTCCGTGGCCTGTAGTCCACAAGCGAACTATACCGACAGAGCGACCGCAGCTTGTCGGCGAAGTTAGTGCCAACTCTTGCGGGTAGAGGGTGTCACATGGTCAGCGCAAGGGATCCCCATAGCCGTTAATATCGGTTTTCTAGAACGCAGCCGATACTTTTCCATCCAGGTAGCTGCTCAGTTATCCTCGCGAGGCTGAGTGGACCCCGTTCCAGACCCACTACTTCTCAGAAAATCTGATATAGCCGGGAATCGAACCTGGACCTCTAGATCTGTAGCCAGGAACTCTGACCTCTAGACCAGAGAGGCGGTCCACTTTTCAGGCTCTACATTCTTTTATGTATTTTAATGACGCACGTTATTAGTGCAGACTCTAGACTGATGTACCGAATGGTGCGACGGTTAATGCGCTGGTCCATGTGATCTATTGTCCCAGCATTTACCACGGAAAGCATCATTCGAAGCATACCCATGTGAGATATGAAGCCTAACATTTCCGAATACGTGCTCTGTCTCGGAAATACTTTCCATCATCTTAGAGAATGTTACCTAGCTGGTTGGTAAAGCGGTGACGCTGTAGAGATGTATCTGGGAGGTGCTTGGTTTGAATCTCGACCGAGAAACAGTTCTCACGCAGGTTCTCCCGTTCCAGACATATGGATGGAGTTTACCTCAATTATTTCAGGACTGTATCTTTTCAAACATTTCCAGTTCGTCATCCTACTGTATAGGACGCTTTTGTAGTCTGGCTAAACCACATTATTATTCGGGTGTCACCCACCCGCCCGCGACGAGTGGTGATGCCTGCTTGAAACACGGACCCGCGAAGCAGTTAATTGCTATGATATCCCACTTTTCTTCTAATCCTGTACACAAAGAGGCCTGCGCTAATTAGTTGTATCTCAGCCAGACGGAGGGTGGGCGTACAGACGGGAACAGAACTGAACACTTGCCAAGTTAGGTGCCAGTAGTTGCCAGGCTATCAACCTTACTAACTGGTGGCGATATTTTAAAATTGTCTTTCAATATATGATCTGGACTTGGGTGGTAATTCATGCTACCAGTAAGTTGCCTGTAGTAGTCAGACTGACATTCTTTATACTTGGCATGTAAAAATGTATTGATACATTCTCAAATATGGTGGTAATTTATCATACCACCAGACGTCATACCTCATGCTGTTAGTCTGCCTGGCTTCTCATCACCAAAGTCGCGGGTTCAATAACGGGTATCATCATGTGAAATTCTTAGTTGACTGTCTTCTGGGATACAATGCCTTGTAGTCCGTTGAAATCCAACCACGGCGTTGTATCTCATAATGTATTCATAACCGCCGCTATGTGAACCTTAAATTCCACACAGACTGAATCCGGGCCTCACAGCGACACTCCGACAGCTGAAGGCTAGGCTGTGACGCAGCTGGGTGCTGAACGCCCGAGCTGGGGTACGGATGGGGCTGAGAAACCCGTGCTGGAGCACAGATGGGGATTGAACGGCCTAGCTCTCGAACCGGGGCACAGATGGGGCTGAACGTTCGAGTAGAGGCACAGATGGCAGGTGAACGGCCGAGCTGGGGCGCAGTTGGGGCTGAACGCCAGAGCTGGGACACAGATGTGGACTGAACGGCCGACCTGCGGCACAGATGGGGCTGAACGACCCATCTGGGGCACAGATGGGTGCTGAACGCCCGAGCTGGAGCACACCTGGGGGCCGAACGTCTGAACTGTGGCACAGCTTCTGACCCAGTGACTCAGCTCTAACTGGTATAGCCAGGAGATCTGCAAAGAGAAAGGTTAAGGTAACGGTGAAGTTGTCTATGTCCTTGACTAATTAAGCACTGCGCCATGAAGGCATATGGGGGAGCGGATGTATATATCCGCGATTTCATGACGTCGGCACTATATGGAGGTGAGTGGTCAGCTTCACGCGTTGGCCGCTTTACCCCCAGGGGAAAGCGTACCCGATAGCCATTGGATAGGCTGTTTAGGGAGACCCCAGAGCCAGTCTAGACGACCTGGAGAAGGGAAAATTCTTGCTTTTAGCGGGACTCGAACTCCGACCCCTCTGTCGTCCAGCCCGTAGCTAGTCGCTATATCGATTGAGCTATCCCAGCTCTCCCTACAGAGAGAAAATAGCCTATAATTTCTTGACACATGGCAAATTATAAATTTGATACACAATTGTTAAGTGAGCTTAACTGCTTAAAAGCTCAGGAACGTGGCCCTCTTCAGTCACAGTGACTACAATTGCAACTCAGGAAACGAGACCTATTTAGACTTTGTTTGTTGCACCAAAACAGTGTTACGCAACCACGGCTTTTGTTGGCGATTTAGATATGATGGGTTTCAAGGACGATTCGAGTGACATAAGTTGTTCAGAACAGTTGTACCGACATGATAATTATTGTCGCGCGGCTGCCATGTCTCGCGGTCCTGCGCACCATGATCGCGAGTTACAGTTCCGCCCAGCTCAAGATGCTACCGTGCGGGATGCCGCGATTGGCGGCGTGTGTAGAATGTAGGACGAGAAAACCGATTGAGAAATAACTGAAATTAATCAAAGGGGAATGTGTTTTTCTATACCGAATATGGTTGGGCGGATTCCTTAGAAACGTTGGTGCTCTCCACATACAGTTATAGAAGGTAGAGGTGAAATTATTCTGCATTCTGCCCACGGAATTCCGTATGGTTCTCACAATAAACAGCGACGTTTNACTTCTGTCAACAAATTGTAAGTTTCAGTGGCAGATTTTCCAAGTTTTGTGAGGAATTTGATGTTAGCACGTTGTTCTGCATTAGCACTCAGCATTATTCCGACGGAGCTCAGAAACACGATCCGCTTCTAACAATGGTCGCGGCCAGACTAACCGATGCACGTGAATGAAACTTTGTGTGACGGTAGAGGGAAGTCCAAGGGTCAATGCCCTACCCTCCTCTTCGTCAATGACGTGGCCGGAAATGAGTCATAAAAGTAATCTGGTTTCTTTATTGCCACACCTTGTATGTTTCCTATGGGATACGGACTGAATATCATGTAATTTTTAGAATAAATTTGGTATAATTCCGACCGGAGTCAGTCCGAATACCATGCAGGAGAGAGCAATCTCTTGCCCTGCTGTGAATCGAACCTTGATTCTTCAGTCACCCAGCCCGTAGCTCGCTCCCGGACACTGCATTAGTAAATGAAAACTGTAAATATCGAGGCGTGTATTATGGGCCCTAGAACTGGTATGTCCATAAAATCTGTACCTTTACATATTTTTTTTTTGCGATTACAATACTACCTTTCTATGGACCTATTAAAACAAAAAAAAAAACTCCCGTGGCTTGAGTATGCAAGCGAACTATACCGACCTAGCGACCGCCGCTTGTCGGCCAAGTTAATGCCGACCGCCTCTGTGGCCTAGTGGTCAGAGTTCCTGGTTACAGATCAAGAGGTCCCGGGTTCGATTCTCGGCGATACCAGATTTTCTAAGAAGTAGTGTGTCTGGAACGAGGAGCTATTTAAAGGAAAACCGAAATTAATGGCCCTGGGAATTCGTTGCACTTACCACGCGACACCCTGTATCCGCTTAAGTCGGCACTCTAAGGACCTATTATTCAAAGAAATTAAGGGAAGTGGGGTATTATCTGCGGATTGCCATAACTGCTAAACTTTTCGGGAAACGTATCTCCGTCTGCTCTGGGAACGAGGGCACATCATGCATCATATAGACCGTTACGTCATCATTAGAAAGTTGCTAGATTCCATTTTCGACCTACTTCCGGTATTAATACACTGACGGGAAATTGAGACATACACAAAAGATTTTTCTTCCATTAGGTTGGCTATTCGAAATATGACGTATTCTCGTTCGTGAAGTAGACGGACTTCATTAAGGCGGAGCTTAGGAATGCCAATATATCGGCCAAAAGAAAGATTTGTTTTTCAAGTAAAAGTTGGTTGCATGGAACGTTTTCAAGGATAATATTTTATGTAACAGTCACGCTGCTTATGTAGTCAGTTCTGCTGGGTTTTTTGCACCTGCTTCGACCCTCGTAAGTTGGAGTCTGTTGCACAAAACATTACTGTCATATGTATGTGTGACTACAGATGAGGTTTGAATTGGTGAATAGATTTATTGACCGCTTGCAGGTCGTAACTACAAATAACCACAACACTGACGCTCTTTGTACACTCTACAATTCACTAGAGCACACGGTATAGTGTTCTTAGTCTGTTACTAGAAATTTTCTGGTAACGGTTCCAACAATGGCTATTCTATCTTCGGCTCAAGTCCTTTCTTCACAGACCCCCGTACAGAACTCACTATCAAATAAACTTGTCCCTTGTTTATAACGGCTCGGCACGGACCACGTAGAAATCACAGCTCTTCTATTGTGGCGTTCATTTCTGTTTATTGAGCCGTTACCAAGAAACGTCCCTACTATATCCTCACATTTTGTGGTCGTTGCATACCAACGGTTCTACGCGCTACATTACTAAAGCTCTAAGTTTAATATGAATCTGTACTAAGATTAGTGAGCTGGGATAGTATAGTGTAGCGACTAGCTACCGAATGAATGACCGAAAGGTTCGAGTCCCGGTATAGCCAAGAATTTTCTCTTCACTACATCGTCCAGACCGGCTCTGGGGTTCACCCGTCCTCCTATACAATGGGTACCGGGGTTCGTCCCCGGGGGTAAAGCAGCCAGGGCGTGAACCTGACCACTCACCTTCATCTATTGCTGAGGTCGAGAATGGTGGAGCTATATATGTCATCATGGCGTAACGCTTAATAAATTAAACAGGGGCAAATTTACTCGCTTTTATACTAACAGTGAAACAGTATCAAATATGAAATTACCCCGCCTCAGTGGAGCTGAATCATACGTGAGAATGCAGCAGTTGCTGAGCTACCCGAGAAATTCCCAGGATTCCCTACCAGAACTTGTCTCCCGTGCTTGCTTCAGTGTCTCACCTGTTAACATGTGAATATACAAGTATCGTCATCATCAGAGAAGGATTTTATTGGTCCATTTCGTCGTATGAGCCTCCCACCGTGTCTTCTTCAGTCAGGTTTGGTAGTTCTTGTTGGGTCAGTCATGACATGTGATTATGCCACTTGGTTCTGTAGGTTAGGTTTCTTCCTATTAAAGTATATACAGTATGTAATGCATTACGCATTGTATTCATATACGGTCTGTAAGTGCACATGCAGAGACACGCCTTAAAAAAGCGCAATTCTGCTGTTTGGGTTTTTTTCCTCCTCTCATACCTGTTTCCACCTCCATGAACTTCTCCGTTCACTTCGGTGTTTCCAGATCTTACACGTTAGGTAGGACTCCTTGGGCGGGTGATCAGCTCGTCGCAAGGCCTCTACCTGTACATAAACACAGAAAAACGCACACACACAAAGTAAACATCCATCCGCTGAGTGGGATTCGAAGCCACGATCCCGGCTTCCTAGCGAGCGAAGACAGTGCATGCCTTAGACCGCTCGGCTACCGTGACCGGCAGGAGCTGCTATTACCATATAAAATTTAATCTTGTTTTCTTTTCAACTAGTAATTTTTTAACGTCCAGCTGGTAAAGAAATTGTCTGTGCTTTTGTGGAACAGCGCATTGCCGTGTTCACAAGAGCGCGCCAGATGAACCAGTTTCACGCCCTATATAAAAACTATTTTAATATTATCATTCGCTTCAGGTTTTCCGATTAAAAAGTTGTATATATTTATAATTTACATCTGTGCATCCCCGTTCATTTGATCACACTAATAACTTATAATACTACTATTACTACTACTACTAATAATAATAATAATAAGAAGAAGAAGAAGAATAAGAATAAGAATAGCCCTTTTGGAGCCATAGCCTTCCATAGAAGATCCTGCCAGATTTATCCTGAATTAGGTCATCCGATTTTCGCATCTTCAGATTTTGCAACATACATTTTTTATAAAGAGCAAGATCGTCAGCCTTGCGTCCAGCCTCCAACCTGGAGGGTCAGGTCTCTGTATTTATGTCCCCCAGGCACAGGGTTACGGTGGAGGTATTGTAACTCGCCTCCTCACGCGAGCTAATAACTTAATATTCGGTGGAAATTGGGCTGTACAAATTATGAAGCTGTTCAAAATTCATTTTCTCAGGTATCCTTTTACTTGAGATGGAGGGTTTTCTGTGTTATGACACCGTCTAGACTTGCAGACGGATAACAGCTTTTAGGAGGAGCATGCGGCCTCCTTGTTCAAGGTCGATGTGTGTAGGAAGATGGTCACCCTGACCCACGAGCGGTGAGTAAAAATACACTTAAACCCTGAAGATGGAGGCAACCGTTCCTCTGAAACATTGGTATAGTACGCCTGTAAGTCTCCATTATGTAATACAACTCTGAAGATAAGAATCTCAGAAGAAGATATTCTTCTGAGACGTCTTTATCCATCTGCAAGTCTACACGGTGTGACGATCCAGAAGGCCTCAGTCTGAAGAAGACGGCCATAGAAACCTCAAAACTACCCTCCAGTCAGCCTCCTATCCAATGGGCATGGGGGACTCTTTCTCGTGGGCAAAGCGGCCAGGACTTGAAGCTGACCACGCACCTCCAGCTAGGGCCGAGGTCAAGAAAATGTGGATCAATACATCCACTCCCCCATACGCCTTCATGGCTTAATACTTAATTAGTAAAGCACAGGGACAAATCTACAGTTAAGCTAAATCTTAACACAGACCACTTAGAGCGCTCTTCCAGGTAACCAAATAGTCAAAAAGGGTTTTAAGGCTAAAAGAAGACAGCTGGATGGCGCCTCGAAGCTCAGCTATAGCTGTGGGATGTTGACGACTTTTATTGTGAAGGTCACAGCACAGATACACCGACTGTTGCCTGACACAGCAACACTTTGTATGGCAATTGCTCTCTCATTAGATGGGCCTGCTACAGCTCCAGATTCATTCCGAAGTAATCAATCCTTTAGCCACGCCCATGCCCGCCCTCGATGACAGTAGGAATTGTCAATAAACCGCAGGCCCTCTTCCATGGGAAAGTGGTGCTAAAGCTATCCCTGTAACAGGCCGTGGAGGCCCATAGGTCTGTGAGACGTCGAGGCTCCCACATTTTCTAGACAATCGGCCCACAGACGGCGGTGATGCTGTCAGGTTTACGCGCCGGCAGGCCACCCTTTACCCTCAGGAAAATCCCTGGTACTCATTTCTGTTAGAGGCTGAGTCGACCCCAGGGCCATAGTGCGGCTGGAAGGATTAGGTCAGTTGGAGAAAATGACCTCATAGGGAATATCATTTAGTAGCTTTATGGGCATACAAATATGCAAGCATCTCATCTCGTCGTTGCAATGTTTTGTATCCTGTTGTGTATGTAAATATGTCGATCACAACAATTTTACATAACAAAACAAACTCTGTGGCTTGTAGTCCGCAAGCGAACTATACCGACCAAGCGATCGCCGCTTGTCGGCGAAGTTAGTACCAACTTTAGCGGATAGAGGGTGTCGCGTGGTCAGCGCAACGGATCCCCACTGCCGTTATAATCGGGTTTCTAGATCGGAGCCGCCGTTTCCTTAAAATATCTCCTCAGTTATCCTCACGAGGCTGAGTGGGTCCCGTTCCAGACCACTACTTCTCAGAAAATTGGTAGCGCCGGGAATCGAACCTGGGACCTCTGGATCTGTAGGCGGGAACTCTGGCCACTAGACCACAGAGATGGTCACAACAAATCGACACGTTTAATAAATAACTGATAGACTCAATTGTCGACAGAGTCAGTTAGTTTATTAAGAAGCTATTTTTGCTACATGTTTCGGTCAGTTACGACTATGATGAGGCGTTTATACGAAACAGATGTAGGGTGAGAACACTTGGACTGCCTTCATCTGGTTCGATAGAGAAGTCAGTGTAGACAGACGTTTTGTAAGAACTGTAATAAATTTTGCGTGCAGTAAAATTCTTGGTTGGCTGAGCAACTGTCAGTTTCTCAAGAAGGACCATAGAATGAGTTTGCTTGTTTGTTAGCAAGATCTCTTGATCTTCGCGTCTAAGATGCGGAAGGTCGGTGGCCGCTTAGATACGTTTAATAATGTTTAACGGCTAAATTTGTGAATCTCCGTATCGAAACATGGCTGAGGGATCATGTACGAGTATCTTAACATTTGCTACGTTTCCTTCCTTTTCAATTTTGAATTCCTCTTTTTAAAAAGGCAGAGTTGGCAGATTCACAGTTTTCCCCCGTCTTGCCGCCCTTTACCCCCAGACCCCAAGAAGGTTTCTGGTATTCATTTCTAAGTCGACCCCTGGTCTGGAAGAATTATGTCAATAAAAATCCAATGACTTAATCGGGAATCGAATCCCCGACCTTCCGGCTTGTAGCGTAGTGTTTCAATCAACTATCCTACTTCGTGCTGCCATCAAATTTTACTGAGATTTTTTCACTTAGCATTTTATGCTATATTTTCACCACAGACCGTAAAGCCCATGTGCTTGACTAATTAAGCACTACGCCATGAATATATATGGGGGAGTGGGTGTGTAGATCCACGTATTCTTAACCTCGGCTCTAGTTGGAGGTGAGTCCATATATAGTAAATTTTGGCTAGCTTTAATGTATACGTGTTTTACCTGATGGTTACCACGAAATGGTCGAAACATGTAAGGAAGGCCCATAAAACAGGTTGTAAAAAGAAAAATATTTCCCGGTTAATTGGCAAACAGCCTTGTGTCTGCGGAATGAATTCTGAACCTGCAGTAAACGGAACAGAAGTGTCTGCAGCAGCTTCCCACCAGAAGAACTGCAGAAGGCCTGGATAGAGAGAACCGGAAGAGCTGTAGAACGGCTGGATAGCGAGAGAACCGGAAGGACTGCAGAAGGTCTGGATAGAGAGAGAACCGGAATAACTGTAGAAGGCCTGAATAGGGAGAAAACCGAAAGAACTGCAGAAGATCTGGATAGAGAGAACCGGAAGAACTGTAGAAGGCCTGGATAGGGAGAAAACCAGAAGAACTGCAGAAGGCCTGGATAGAGAACCGGAATAACTGCAAAAAGCCTTGATAGGGAGAAACCCGGAAGAACTGCAGAAGGTCTGAATAGAGAGAACCGGAAGAACTGCAGAAGGCCTGGATAAAGAGAGAACCGAAGAACTGCAGAAGGCCTTGATATGGAGAAAACCGGAAGAACTGCAGAAGGCTTTCGCCGTAACGCCTCTGAATTATACTCGGGAAGTGTCCGGTTCGAATCTCGGCTAGACCACTGAGCACCGTCACTGAGGCCTTTAGTGATTTTCCTCAGTCCCTCCAGTCGAATGCCAGGATAGTACATCATGTTAAGTCGTGACCACTAATCATGCAGTCATTTGACGCTGTGATTACAGCTGGAGACAGTGTCGTTAAATAAGCAAGTAAAGCAGTCCAACTGGCTGTCTCTAGGAGAGCATTAAATATTGACGCCATATTGTTGCCCTGCGTACTTTGCGAGCAATAAACAGGAAGTTAGATAAAGGTGAAGATATCCCTGTGCTTAATTAGACACCACGATATGAATGCGAGGGGAGGGGTGGAAGTATTATCCAGTGCATTGTTAGCCTTGGCAGCAGACGGACGTTTTGGAAATTGGAAGTAACAGCAGGTATATAGAATACAAGGAATCGGCCCATATGGCATGCTGAACCAATGCGAGCAGCCATCTCAGTATGGACATTTCTCCAATCTGGATCACCCTTATGAGAAATGACGTTAGCAACTCGCGGGGAAGATCAGTATGATCAAAGAGATTCATTGTTTTTTCTATAACGTTTCAGTCCTTACAGGTTTTACTCCAAAGATGGCGCTAGCGTAGGCACATGATGGTTTAACAACATTCTGCGATTAATCCTATGCATCGGTTTTCATGGACCTAGTTTGTTGGCTAGGTTTGTTGCATAAAATTTTCTCCTCTCTTTCTGTCTTAGTTTCAGGTCTGCATGCTTTATCACAGTTTTTATTGCACACTTTTCCTGTTATCTCCCTTTGCCAAAGCCTGGTATCAGGTATTGGCTTTTCCTAAGGGACCAATTAGAGTATATGTGTACTATCTGAGGACGGAAATAGATCCAGTTTTTGAAACGCGTTCGTTTGCATCTTGTAATTCTAAGTGTTGTACACAATCGCCAGAACACTTTAGAACCTACATGGAGGAGAATGGTCAGCTTAACATCCGGCCACTTTAGCCCCTGGGAAATAAACCTCGATACCCTTTGGCCAGGAGGCTGGATGCCTTAGCAGAAAATCGAATTCCCACCTCCCGGTCCCCCAGCAGCCGCGTCGCTATACTCACTGAACTATCACTGCCTTGAGGAAGGCGGCATTATCCTGGCGAAGTGAGCAGCATTACCCGCTCTCTGTATGCATCGCATTGTGTCTGGAACGTGTTTGAGAATGCGTCAACATCGGATAGTGACGTAGAATGGCAAGTCGCCATTAGACTGCCACTAGATCGCCACATCGGGAACCAAAATCTGCATATATATATATACGTAATTTGAGCATGTTTCGGTCCAAATCAGATGATACGTGAGAAATGTAACAAGTTATGAGAAGAACTAATAAACAAACAAAAAAAATCCGTGGCCTGTAGTCTGCAAGCGAACTATACCGACCGAGCGACCGCCACTTTTAGGCGAAGTTAGTGTCAACGTTTGTCGACAGGTGTCGCGTGGTCAGCGCAACAAATCCCCACGACCGTTAATCTCGGTTTTCTAGACCGGAGCCGCTATTTCCTTCAAATAGTTCCTCGGTTATTGTCACGAGGCTGAGTGGACCCCGTCCCAGACCCATTACTTCTCAGAAAATCTGGTAACGCCGGGAATCGAACCGGGACCTCTGGATCTGTAGCCAGGAACTATTAGACCACAGAGTCGGTCCTGGGAAGAACTAATAGCCTACTTTTCTTTGATACGGCACTGAACGCCTAGAAAACGACGCGTCCAACAATTCTTCTGTTTTTGCGGCGGTAACGTTTTTACCGAGCCGTTGCCTGGCATCGGTAGGGGGATACACATATACAGAGACTGATGGGAGGGATTAATGAAGTACGCCGTTGGTATGGTCTCAGGACCATGATATACATACCCAGTTTCATAAAGATTGGTTCAGGCGTTCAGAATTTGAGAAGGAAGAGGATACGCAGACACAGAGGGAGTTTCAGATCTACTATTATCGCGGAATGGAAAATAACAAACCAGTTTTAATCACTCATTAACTAACCGTATGCACTTAAAATTGCACAAACGCAAAATAAAGTACAGACGCCAAGAGACATTGGTTGCGTATTTATGTTTCTCTTATCAGCATCCTTATCACTTCCCGCACTCTTGTGCGGGACCCCTGACATTTGTACTTGAGTGTTATCCTCAAGAAAATCATTTGTCACTAAAATATGCCCATAAATTAGCCTAATTAAACAGAATTTAATTGAAATGTATTTTGAAGAATTAATAACAGCATCAAAACAATTTAGATCTTTATATTGAAACCACAAGCTTATCTGAGACTGTAACCCAGAGTCGCCAACAAGTGACTGGCATCCCTGCTTTGTCTTCGGGAGGTCGCGGGTTCGCGGGTTTCTGTGATTTTCACAGCTCATCCATTTCGATGCTGAGGTGTCCATATTCCTTCAAGCATAAATTATACGCATATCTGAAATCGTTAAATTTTTAATCTAGTAATCAATATAGAATCTTTCTGTAAGGGGAGGGAGATGTTCTGGAAAATTAGTTAACGGAAATGCATTTTATATGAAGAAGCTTATGGAACGATGCTGTCTGGGCGCTGTGAAGTAAAGACAAATCTCTTGACCCTGCCGGGAATCTAACCCCGATCTTCCAGCCGGTAGCCCGTCGCTGTGCTGGTACCATTCTTGAGCAATTAAAGCAAGGGATAAGCGGAGTATAATCCGTAGAGATGACGCACTGAAAAGAAGTTAAAAGGCTGCAGTAGACTAGATCATATTGAGATCAAAGTTATTGCCAAGTGACTGAGTGAATATAGACCAGGTTTGGATTGGTAACCGGTTTTATTGGGCACTTAGATTCGTAACTACAAATAACTACAACAGTCTCACTGAGTTGCGCACTCCAAAGATCACTGTAACTACACCACACATATACTCTCCCCAGACTTCACTAGGTGTTGCTTGATAGTGGCTTTCAACGACGGACGTTTCCTTTCGTCGGGTTTCCGAACTGTTCCCAGCCTCAGCTACCAACTTCTGACAACTGTAACTCTCAAAGGGAAAGTCACATTGCGACTGACGGTTACTCATGACCAGATATTTATTAATCTTTGACAGTTACAGTCTTGTTTTTGTGGGGCGCCCTCTCTGACGAGAGGACGGGTTTGTCTTGTGTATGCTGCTGGTTCTTGGCAGCGCAGTCTTTCTCGGGTCCGAGTGCCTTGGGACTCGTAACCATATTTTACTGTCTCAGATTTGAGACTTCCCTCTTTGTCGCCACCTACGACTCGCAGGGTCACGGTGGAGGTATTCGACCTCACCTCCACGCGGGTTTATAACTCTCAGTTGACTACTGTCCTCTTTATTTGGCCGCCACGGACCGCACAGAAAACTTCTCCATTATCGTGTCTTCGTTGCCCGGGAAACGTGTCCACAGAGCTGTTCCTTAGCAACGACTTTTGTACCGTGGCCTGTTTACACAGCTGTTGCTTGGGAAAGGGTCTGAATGTAACAATAATATTTCTACAGTTCGTATACAAAATGGACGAAGACAAACTAGGCACACGATTTATATTACATTACATTACATTATGTATTATACTGCAATTGGGTTTGAGCCCGGTGGCAGTAATACACAATAGGACACAACAGACAAGTAACACACATTACACTAAGTGACAACACGTTCAAACAAAACACAATACACAAAACACAACAATAAGAACATCCTACCACAGTGAATACAAACCAAATACGATTAACAACTACAACAATTACAGAGAAATACAAACAACTGCAACAAATACAACAACGATTACAGAGAGAGAGAAAAAAATACAACACCCAAAACACAAACAAAAGGAAACCAACAGTCATGGATGCGTAATGTCATATAGAATGACTAGTGAAATATTACCGAAACGGATGCTACAGTACTCGTATAAATGAAACAGACGCATAGATCCTCGGAAAGACGGAGCGAGTGTGACGGAATAGGCTTCGTTTTCTGTACCAAGAAGTGAAGCAGAATTGTAACTGCACTAACGCGTTATAGCTTTGCACTTCTTTTAAATATCAGTGCCTTCTCAAGACTAAAGTTTCCCTGAAAACAGTTGTTAATTTCTTTACAGATTTTAGAGCCATTTGGTTGGCCTGAAAACATATAGGGGAATGGATGTATAGATCAAGGTCTTCTTGACTTCGGCACTAGTTGAAGGTGATTGGTCAGCTTCAAGCCCCTACCGCTTTACCCCCGGGGAAAGAGCCCCCGGTACCCGTTGGATAGGAAGTTGTGTGGGCCCCAGAGCCGGTCTGGACTGAAGGGAGAAGAGAAAATTCTTGACCCTAGCGGGGCTCGACCTTCTGTTTCGCTGTACCTACTGAGCTATCCCCGGGACAGGAAGAACCCACTACAAATATCTAAGCTGAGGCAGGCTACATACTAATACAGACTGTTCCAATGCCTCGCGGATTATCCTGTTTGTTGGAGGACAGTAAGCAATTGGAATGAAGATTGGCAGAGGAAACCGAAGTACTCGGAGAAAACCTGCCCCAGCGCCACTTTGTCCACCTCAAATCTCACTTGACCAGAGCCGAGATCGAACCCGGGCCGCCGCGTTGGGAAGTCAACGACTAACCGCTTGAGCTACGGCGCGGCCAACAGTCCATGTAACTACACTTGAGCTGCGGCACGTGAGATCCAAAGTCAACATTCACAGTGTATCGGATGTTATGGAAACGCTTGCTAGATGATACGACAGCCAGTAATCAATTTGCAGTGCCCATGCGTGAGAAACTGGACTAAGACAACGAATTCCTGAGAAAAAAAGACGTTCTTTAAGCGAACTTTCATTTCAGTTTTCGAGGAACGTAATCAGAACAAATTAGCGACAGCCCCAAAATCAATGCGCGGTGTAGCCGAAGCGACTGCAACATCCAGCAGTTACCCGGAAGTGCTGGGAACAATTTATCCGTAGTCGCGGGAGCTACAGTTGCCAGCAAGACGGAGCACCACCACACTGGCGGCTAGTTGTGTCTGCGTTTCCCAGACCGATGGCTTTGGCCACCCAGATCACCGGCTATCACACCTCGGGATTCTTCCTATGGTGATACGTAAAACACCGTATGTAGCCAACTACTGTGGCCGATAGTAACTATTTGAAGAACAGAATTCAAGCTGCCATTGCAGCAGTTAATGAGGACGTGCTGCAGCATACTTGGACGCTTTGCGTGTGACAGATGGTCCCTGTGTTTAGTCTTGAGAACTGACTTTGGGAGGTTCTCTCCCACACGATGCAAAGACAGTGAGTCTGTATCTTTTCATAGTTTTCATTCACGAGTAAAGTTGGAAAGATAGTACTCTGTATATACCCCGAGGAACTGGCTGCTATTTTTTAATTGACTGGACGAACAGAGGGCTCGGAGTTCTAGACCCAGTAAGGCCGAAAATTTTCTCTTCTCCATGTCGTCGAGATCGGCTCTGGGTTCCACCTCTGGTAGTAGCTCAGAAACAAGATACGAGTTAGGAAATTAACGCGGAAATTAGGGCAGGAGGGGTGATGGGACTTTTTAAGCACCCAGTAGTTAGTCAGGCCTTTACAGAGAGCCGAATGTCAGAGGAATGTTGTTTTAGTGACCATTGTCAGAGGAGTTCTGGGGAGCAGCAAATATTTGCTGGTTCACAAGAAGATCGAAGCAATGCAGTAATGGTGACAAGTAACATAAACTGTGTGATTGCATACAAGTGTGTTGCATTAACCTCTCCAACACTCACATTACCATTGCTTACAGTGGTCTATAAAGTATGTGCCTTCCACCGTATAAATATTTTCTTCGTTGTAACTATTTGTTTATGTTGGAGCCTGAGATTCATCTGCCGTAGTCTCTGCCTAAAGCCATTTGTATCCGGGTTTCGAAGGTGGCACCGCCGACCTCAGGGACCTTTGCCATATTTGTGTTTCTTACAGTATATGAATGTAATCGATTAACTCTTTTAACAGATGAAGTATTTACCATCAACTGACACGTTAATGGGCTGTGCATCTATTTCCTTTCTCTCTCTCTCTCTCAATGGCTTTGCAGTCCTAAGTTGGACCTTGGCCGCTTTTTCAGTTTCTTAATCCTATACACAGTTGGAAGGGCTCTTTGGACGGGGGATCAGCCCGTCACAAGGCCGTTACCTACACACATAACAACACACAGACAGACATCTGTGCTTTGAGTGGGATTCGAATCCACGATCCCAGCGTTCGATCGAGAGAAGACCGTGCTGCCACTGTGATGGGCAGTGGACTGCCATAAATTGTGTTAATAATGATCAGTTACAGCCATTTCTCAGTTTACGTGGCAAATGCGTTTCTTTAAGAAAGAAAAAACATCGCCGAAGAGGAAACGCAGAGAGACGACGGACTAATCAGGTCCGTAATTGTGAGTGTAGCGAGTAATTCTCCATTAAACAGAGTCGTTTAAAGCCGCAACCTATTAATTATTTGTCACGGAACCCCGGACACGTGACAATATTACGGTATTTTATCTCTTCGAATAAAAAGAAAACCGCACTTGTGTATCCGCGTATATTGGGATTCGTCTGACCCCAACCCGTGTTAAGTCAGGGAATTACTGCATTATTTTGAGGGCTATTTTTTCAGCTTCTATAACGTCGCTGTTCCCAGTTGCATATGCAAACAGCAAACCTACACCGCCTTGACGTTACGCGCATTTTTATGGTGAAGGACAAATGAGTGGTCCGCGAATACGCTCTGAGTTCGGATCATTAACTATTGTGTGCTGCTTCGGAATTACCATATTGAGGAAGAAGTAATGGCCTATTTTCCTTGACACGGCACGGAATTCATAGAAAGCTATGCGGCCTCCGTAGTCTAGGGGTAACCTTTCCCGCCTCATGACTGAAGGTACGCGGGTTCAAACCCGGCGGAGGTCGCGGAATTTTTAAGGGCGGAAAAATTCAGGGAACAAGTCCTCCGGGAGAGACTTTAAGCCGTGGGTCCCATGTCGTAGCTTTACGGCACGTAAAAGAACCTCATGTCTCAAAAGGAGGCCACTGAGCTAAATTAAGGACATTTCCCGCTCAACAGTAGTCTCTAACGCCTCTGGTAAATGGGGGAAGCATCGAGATACCTCTGAGCCAGTAGAGGCCGACATCGCTGGCTGAGTAGGGACTGATGGTAAGCACCAGTACCGGTAGGGTATAGAGGCTGGTAGAAGATCATAAGGGGACTCACAATAGATCAAACTGGTCGCGGTGCATGGGGAAACCCACCCCCTCCAATAACAATAACAATGCGTCCAACAATTATTCTGCGTGTGTTTGTTGCAGCGGTAACGTTGCCTAGCAATGATAGGGCCGTACGCATATATAGACACAGACCTGGTGGGAGGGATTTATGAGATTGGCTCAGTTGCCATGATTTTCTTTTTGCAACTGAACCCTTATGTAACATCCTGTCTGACGAGAGGATGGTGTGTCTCGTATGACTATGCTTGGCCTTTTTCAACTGTACGTATTGCACATAGAGCACGTTATTGGAAGAATTTTCAGTAACATGCTATATGTGCGATACGTACAGTTTACAACAGTGAAGCATTGAGAAACCCATCCTCTCGTCAGAGAGATGTTCCATAAGGACACATCAAGAAACCCACAAATGTCTAACAATAACAAAAATCTGTCCTTGGACCCCAAATGGGTGCTTGACACCAAGACAGCCTAGCCGACTGTCCGAGTTATGAGTCGGAAGTGAGTACTAGCTAGCTAGTCTGTGATAGCCAGACACGGCCAATCAGTTAGTTGCCTGGAGGTGCGGCCATGAAGAGGTGTTGCGAGACAGTCGCCTACCAGTAAGGACTTGAACGCGGAAGGTGAGGAATCCACGGGGTTAGGAGCCCTCGCCAGGCAGAGCATAGTGAAGACATAGAAAGCTGTATGTGTAAGAGTCCAATAAATCAAATAATCAATCCAACCCCGTGTCTAGTCCCCAACATGTGACAATATATTATAGGAGGTAGCTTCAGGAAGCCATAGAAACAAAATCGGTAATTGGAGAGCAGAACACTTGGTCATCAGATCTTGAATGGTTAAGCAACAAGGAAATAAAAGCGAAAACAGTAAAATTAGGATATTGGTACGAAGTGAGCAAGTGGAGACAGAACTGAGAACCATTCGTCTCAAGAAGTGAAAACGACGTAAACGATAAAGAAGTGGGTATAAGGCAATTAAAAAATTACTAGGAACCGCGTAAGGTAGTTCATTATCGACATGTGTAGTCACGTCGCCGGGCGTCGGTAGCGTGACGGCGCTATTCCCGGCTCCGCGTTTGCGGCCCGAGACTCGAGGGACGAACGTGATTATTGGTGATAATGAAACATGAAGATCTGCAAATTTATGTATCTGATGATACAGCAGAGTGTTACAGGCATCTTGTGAGGTGACCCTCTGAAACTTGGTGTCTTCTGAGATGTGACGGCGTGATTTGGCAGACAGGTTTCAGCGTCAATAAAATGTGTACTGCTTCAGTCTTCACGGTGGAGGACTCAGTGTTCAGGGTGGAAGTGTCAGACGGAGTAACCATCTTTCTCCATCTTCAAGGTAGGATAGCCTAAATGTTCAGAGTCGAAAATATGATGAAACGCACTGTCTCCATGTTGAAGCTGAAACCTGTCTCTCCATCTCTCTTCAGAGTAGATACTTAAGAAAATATGGACGGCGGGAACTTTTCGAAATTTTCGTACGAGCTACCAGGCTGCATGGCGTCACATTCCGGCAGACGGAAATCCTTCCTGCTATGATTTGAAGGTTATAATCCTGAGATTGTGATCGGGCTGAGAATATATATCTTTTTTACGATTTTTTCGCACTATTTCCGTCTCAGTGCTGAAGAATAACATTAAAATCGCTTACGAACACTTTAGCTGCACTTTAGGTAGGCTGTTGTGCAGGCATACAGAAACCTTGGATTCAACAGTTGTAACGGATGTCTCACTGTGCAGCTACTCAAGAACTTCCCAACACTTTATGGAACCCGAAGGTTCATTACCGTATTCACAGGAGCCCTATCCTGAGCCAGTTCAGTCCAATCCATACCATCCCATCCTATCTCTCAAAGATCAGTTTTAATATTGTTCACCCACCTACGCCTTGGTCTTCCCAGTGGTCTCTTTTCCATCTGGCTTTCCCACCAATATCCTATATGCATTCCTCCTCCCTACTCTTGTTACATTCCCTTCCCATCTCATCCGCCTTGACTTGATCATTCTAATGATACTTGAAGAAAAGTAGAGGTTTTGAAGCACCTCGTTATGCAGTGTTCTCTAATCTCCTGTCACTTCATCTCTCTTCAGTCCAAATATTCCCCTCAGCACCCTGTTCTCAAAAACACTCAGCCTATGTTCCTCCCTTAATGTCAAGAGACCAAGTTTCACACCCATACAGAATCACAGGAAAAAAATTGTCTTTCTCAAATGAACTATTTCTGGCATTTATCGAAAATATCTCTGAGGGGACGTCCGTACCCTGAGTAGCCAACCTTACGGAAGAAAAGAGTCCTGTGTTGAAACAGCATTTCCCGTATAGCGTATTTAGTTAGAAACGTGTTATAATGATGACGTAACAGCCTATGTCACTATACGCGCCCTCAAATTATGTTTTAGACACTGCAATTATGTGAAGATGTGCACAAATTCTAAGCTTTATTAAACCTAATTGCTGTAAATTGCAGCTTAGGCGTTTGATATTTGTCATGACATGCAGGATGATTCTAAATTATTGTCGGGGTTTCCNCGTTTGTAGAGAACGGAAACCCCGACAGTAATTTAGAATCATCCTGTACATCGCACGCAGACTATAGAGTTTGTCTTCTGACCTCCGTACTGTTGATGGTGCAAAGCTTCGTCATATGGTGTCGTTGCATGTGACGTACTGCACGGAGTGCAGGCAAGAGTTCACTCCACAGAGTTCGCCGACTTAACCCTTTAAAACACTGGCTTCAGCGTTAAAATAACTCTTCTTCACTTTACCGACAGGAGGTATTTTTTGTCTTATTCTCGGAACAATCAGCCGCCATTTGTCTGTGTTCTGGAAACGTTAAGTGTTCTTGAAGCATGATTTTTATCCTTAAAATTTAACCATGCTACAAGCCGGAAGGTCGCGGTTTCGAGTCCCGATGAAGTGAACTTTTTTTTTTTTACCTAATCCTTCCAGCCACACTATGGCCCTGGGGTCGACTCAGCCTCTAACAGAAATGAGTACCAGGAATCTTCCTGGGTGCTAAAGGGCGGCCGGCGCGTAAGGCTGACCTCACTGCCATCTGCGAGCCGATTATCTAGAAGATGTGGGAGCCTCGACGTCTCACAACCCTATGGGCCTCCATGGCCTGTTGCAAGGATTGCTTTAAGAAAGCTTTTTAATTGTTAACCCAACCTGATGCCCTACAGAACCCGCTAAACCTTCCTCTCCTGCGTAACCTAAAACCGTCTGCTTCCCATAGCTCGTTCATTTCCCGAGACCTAACATTTTTCTCCAATTTACCTAGCTTTACCAGAAGGACGAGCAGACATCCCGGGAACCTCCAAATCCGGAAATTTTCTATCAGTTTCTCCCCATATTAAATTAATTTTCTTCTCTTACCCGTCATTCGTCCACTCATTCATAGGTACTTCAAAGGTTTAATCCTCTAAAATAAGTCCTTGCTGATAAAACATCACCATGCAGCAAACCTCTTATGTTACGTCCAGCTAGAAAATGAAAATGTCTACCGATTGACCTTTGCTGATATACACACTACAAATCGTTACTCCAAATATTAAGGCTTCTGTGTCTTCACTAGCCGTTGCTTTGTAACGGCTCTCAGCATTGCAGATTCCTCATCCTGTGTTGTTCATGTCCTTAAACAATTCATCACTAGCCATCACTGGCCATCGGTCGCTATCCTGGCAAGCAGTGGGTAACTTACGACCGTCAGTCTGCCAGTTTGTCTGGCAATAAAGAACCCATCTAGGGTTTACTACCAGATTTTTATTACTGTCACACCGTTTCGGGTTTGTTGATGTGGGGCGCCATCTCTGACGAGGACGGGCCTGTCGTTTACAGTTGTTGCTGGTGCTCGCCAGCGCAGTCATTCTCAGGTCCATGTCCCGTGGGACTCATGACCATATTGTGCTGTCCCGGAAATGAGACTCCCCCAACGAGGAGGGCCAGGTCCCTGTGTTTGTATCCCAGAGGAACTACGTTTCATGACGGCTCTTGCCGTATAGCCACAGGCAGGACTGCATACAAGTTACCACTTCCAAAAGTTCCTCTATTGTTGCACGCGTATCCGTTGGTGCAATGCGTGTTTCATAAGTCTTTACCTAGCAGCTGACTGCTTCTCCTGGCTCCATTATTCCGGACTTTCAGCTGCCATGTTACAATACCGCCCTGTAAAACTTACTGAAGAAATTATGTTACAAATGCTGACACATGGCTGTTAAGTGATCTAAGAATAGCTCGCGTGAAATACTCGTATAATGGATTTCTTACTAGTAACCATACTAGGAGATTGTGAAAAATCGTTTGAGAAATGTTTAAAAAGACATCTCTTGGTAAAAGCAGCAACGCGGAGTTGTAGAAATTCGGCATTCTGGAAAGAAACAAATGACCTTGAGGAACTTGCTAATATAGCAGTTAATTTAACCGCAAATATACATGTCGAGAGGTGTCACGTGATGAGTCTTAATGTGGTGTAGGGTGAAGATGGTACCCAGAGGACCCTGAACGTAATACTGTACGCCATGAAGACATGAACTTACCTCTTTCCCCCTTTCTCTTCTGTTGCAGAATGCCAGTTTGGAAAATCGCTTCACGAGATTGGATCAACATGGTTTGCAGATCTGGGCCCGCCCTTCGGCGTGATGTACTGCATCAAATGCGAATGTATACCTGTAAGTATGGGCGTCCACACGGGTTCTGGGGGTTGTATATATAGTATAACCACTGGGCTTTAAAGGGCTGAAATGGAATATGATGTTAACTGGATTCATCTGGCTCAGCATTGGGGAAAATTGCCATCCCCCCATAGTAGTAGGGGAATTCTTAACCAGCTGTGCAGCTGTCAGCTTGTGACCAGACGCTTGTCCATGGAGTATGATTTGTTGCTTATTTGACGACACTGAATCCACTGAGCAAAATGAAATTAGTGTGGTAAGGAAAGTAGCGAGATGAAGAGGCTGGCCATTCTTGGAAGATTCTGAGGAAAATCGCGAGACGATTAGCGAAATTGAATGGTCTGCACAGTTTCTGCAGTTACCCCAGTGTCGTTCTCCGTTTCATTTTGTAATTGAGGTTTTCGGAGTTCTGACAGTAAAGAGTGCACTGTTTAGTCTGGTAGTTCGCCGACGTTACGGAGGAACGTAGTGCCTCCATCTTCAGTGTGGAAGAGTGAGGCAAAAAGCAAACTCTATGGCCTCTATTCAGCAAGCGAACTATACCGACTGAGCGGCCGCCGCTTGTCGGCGAAGTTAGTGCAAATTTTTGCGGATAGTGTGTCACGTGGTCAGCCTAATGGATCCCCCGGCCGTTAATCTCGGTTTTCTAGACCGGAGCCGCTGCTTTTCCATTCAAGTAGCTCCCCAGTTATCCTCACGTGGCTGAGTGGACCCCGTTCCAGACCCACTGCTTCTCAGAAAATCTGGTAGCGGCGGGAATCTAACCCGGACCTCTGGATCTGTAGCCAAAAACTCTGACCACTAGACCACAGAGGCGGTCTGGAAGAGTGAGGCAACCAAACAAAAAGCATGAAGCAGGCATCTTCTACCCTGGCACCTTCCTTCAAAATGTCAATAAACTTACACTGATCTACACTGCGTCAAATCGCAGACCATACAGTATAGATATTATTTATTTGTAGTTTTGTTTAACGACATTATCAATAACCCAGACTGCAGCGTCAAAACACTGTGGAGAGAAGCGGTAAGGTAAAAGGTAAAGTTGGCCCTGTGCTTAATTAAGCACAACACCATGAAGGCGTATGGGGGAGTGGAACATCAACTCCACCATTCTTGACTTCCCCAGTAAATGGAGGCGAGTGGTCGGATTTACTTTCTGGCCGCTTTACACCCAGTGCCAGCCTGGATGCTGTGGAGTGGAGAAAAATGTCTTTCCTCCTGTCGAGAATCGAACCCCGACAGTCCGGCCTGTAGCCCCCGTCGCTAATATCGATTAAGCTATCCCCGAAGCCTGATCTAAGATATTTTCTCGTTATTTGCTTGGAGAAAAATGAAGAAAAGCATGAAACATTCACTCAGGATAGTGTGACGTCTGAGGTACGAACCAAGCACCCCCAGAAGACAAGTCACCAGTCGAATTGGTTATGAGCAGGGCCCGGATTTTGAGTACCTGAAAATATTTTAAAAACGACCTATAAAATGACCGATAAAATTCAGAAAAATTACCCAAAATATGACCCAAAATGTAATATGCAGGGCCCGAATTTTGATGACCCGAAAGTATTAAAAAAAATGACATAAAATGACCGAAAAAATCCAGAAAAATTACCCAAAATATGATCCAAAAATGTAATATGCAGGGCCCGAATTTTGATGACCTGAAAATATTCAAAAAATGACATAAAATGACCGAAAAGTCCAGAAAAATGACCTAAAGGAGAAAAGAAAGAACTCTTCGCTTCCATGTTATTCACATTTCAGAAAACATTCATTCATTCATCTGTAATCTGTCAAGACGACAGGTCCACAGTCTCTTCCAAAACAGTTCCTCCACTTGATGCGATCTAGAGCTTCCTCCTTCAAATGAAAATATCCTTTTCTGTCCCCAAGGTCATCCAGCATCTTCTTGCGTCTTCTTTCTCGTCTTCTGGTCACTTCTATCCGCCACTCTATCTTTCCTTCAATAACTTCTTTTAGAAGGCAGTTACCGCGTAAGATATGACCAATCCAATTAGCCTTCCGTTTTCTTATTTCGTGTAGGATATTCCTCTGCTCACTGACTCTAAATAACACTTCTTCATTTCTCACATAATCGGTCCAACTGATCATCTCCATCCTTCTCCAACACCAGATTTCGAAGCTTTCCAGGTGTTTCTGATCTACTGCCCTAAGTGTCCAATGGCCAAAAATGACAAGAAATACCCTTAAAAGTCCAAAAAATTACCTATAAAATTTACATTTCTGTAACCAGCAGCTCATATCCGAGATTTGTATATTTAAGAGCATCGCATAGGATACAAGGGAAAAGAAAACGACGTGTCATCAACATCCGGGCCCTGGTTATGAGATAGCCAGCAGGCCTGAAGATGGTGATGTGTGTTGCAGCGTACATGTACTGACAGGAGGCGCCACACAAAGGTCGCCATCTCACAATACGTCTGGGGGCCGTGCTGTGTGACTGGGCGGGTTCACATTGCAGGGACAACCACAGCACAGATGATGACTTATGGACTATGATGACCTTGACTGCCTAAATGATTGCATGTTTTACTTTAGGGTAACGTGCAAAATGAGAACATCGCACACAACAGTGGGAATTGTATGTCCGCTCATTACAAGAATTTCCTTCTTTAAAGAAATGCTATTTGTGCAATGTCTCGCCTTCATAAGCTTCAGTAATTTATAACAAGAGTGAGCACACATGAACTCTTCGCTTCTTTCTTCCCATCCTTCTTTGCCTTATTCTTGTTCTTTCGTTTTCCTCTTTGACGTTATATTTTTTTGTCTTTCTGTCGTTTTGTTTCTATCTTTCTGTATATTGTTTTATTTCTATTTTCTCTCGTTTTGTTTCTTGTTGTGTATTATTATATTTCCTTTCTCTCGTTTTGTTTGTTTCTCTTTCTTTCCCTCTCCTCTCGTCCTGGAACGCCCTAAGCGCACAGACGCCTGCGCAAATGAAGGCGCGTGCACCCCCGAATCCCCGGACGAGGATAAACAGGACAGTTTTGCTTGCTGTGAAGGACTGATTCAGTGGCCAAGGAGTTCCGCCCCTTGTCTGAACACCGATGTGAGATGTCTCTGCGATGCGAGAGGTCAGGGTTCGAATCGTACCAAGTATTAGATTATTCTGCGTTCAGTGCTAGGTGAACATAGGCCACCTGCATATTGTACCCTCGAAATCAGACACCGGACTTTTATTAGACGTGCGCAGTATTCTGTACACTGATTTTTTAAAGGTAAAATAAAGTTGTCCGTGTGCTTAACTAATTAAGCACTACGCCATGAAGACTTATGGGGCAGTGGATATATAGACCAACGTTTTCTTGACCTCGGAAGTAGTTGGAAGTGAGCGGTCTGCTTCATGCCCCGGCCGCTTAACCCCCGGGGAAATAGCCCTAGGTACCCATTGGGTAGGAGGTTGGGTGGGCCTCAGTGCCGGTCTGGACGACGAGAAAATTCTTGCCCCCACCGGAACTCGAACTCCGACCTCTTGGTCGTTCAGCCCATAGCCAGCCGCTATACCGACTGAGCTATCCCGTTACAGAATTTAATTGTGTTACTATCGGGTGGTATGATGAGTGTTTTGGAAGCGATTGTAGCTTAAGATGAGGTTCTCTCCATAGTTCGCCTAGAAGGGCTGAGGACAACGAAATACCTCAATCTGTCTAGCCGTGACAAGGCCCAAGATCGAACCGATCACCTCTCGAATAAATGTCTACAGCGTTACCTGTAGAGTAGTCTGCCCTGTTATCATGAATTTAAGATGTCAAGATGGAGAAGATGAAGAAGTGTAGCATACACGATGTGTTCTTAGTTACCTTGTGTCAGGAGTACTTTTGTTTGCAGTAAATCAAAATTTGCAGATTCACAATCTTAAGACGGTGTACGAAACCGGAAGAAATACGTTCGTTCATTTCTAGCCCACTTCTCTTATTTTGAAAACGTGAAAGAAGGATTATGCGATTTCCATGCTGTCGGCGTGTCAGTATATGTGTGCGCCTGTGAATCCCCTCCGGCCTATTGGCTTTTGAATGCCTGAACCAGTATGTGTGAAATTTGATACGTATATCACGGCACCTGAACCCATCTCAACGGCGTGCTTCGTAAATCCCTCCCAACAGTCTGTGTGTCTGTATGTGTATCCCTCCTATCGTTGCTAGGCAAAGGCTCGGTAAAAACATTACCGCGGCAGCGAATACACACGCAACAGTAGAAGAATTGCTAGACGCGTGTATATCTGGGACTCGTGGCCCACTATTGTTGCTAGGTAACAACTCGGTAAAGACGTTCCCGCAGAAGTGAAGAATTTTTGAAGATGTCGTTTCCTATGCGGGCTGTGTCGTATCAAAGGAAAGCAGGCGATTAATTCTTCCCAGAACTTCCTCTTATATATTGTCACGTGTCACAAGTCCGTCAAAAGTAATTGATGGATTATGAATTTACACGAAACTGTTTTATTGGACGACTCGTTTACAATTAAACATAGAATCAGTAAATGACAACAAACAAACTCCGTGGGTTTAGTCCGCAAGCGAACTATACCGACCGAGCGATCGCCGCATGTAGGCGAAATTAGTGCCAACTTTTGCGGATAGAGGGTGTCGCGTGGTCAGCGCAACGAATCCCCACGGCCGTTAATTTCGGTTTTCTAGATCGGAGCTGCTATTTCCTTGAAATAGCTCCTCAGTTATCCTCACGAGGCTGAATCGATCCCGTTCCAGACCCACTACTTCTCAGAAAAATGGTGAATCGAACCCGGACCTATGGATCTGTAGCCAGGAACTCTGACCACTAGACGACAGAGGCGGGCTCACTACAATCACTCTGACATGATTTCTTCCAGGAGATGCGACCTAACTAATCCAGCGTTTCTGATCACTCTTCTGATCCCCGCCCTGCTGAGCAGAGCAGAAGCTTACTGCTTTTGTCGTACCTTGTCGAATAGTTCAATTTCCTTGCTGCTATGCAAACGACTCTCTCGTTACTACGAGAATACACGTTTACCTAGCCGTTGACTTGCAATGGACGCTGTTTTCACGCAACTGCCTCAAACAGTTCGTTACCTAGGAATTGCTAGCTGTTGACTAGCAATAGACGCTGAGTGCGTTACCTAGGAAGTGACACTTCTCTATGCAGTGTCACAGTTGTACATACACACGTCTGTGCTTCGGAACATCGGTTGGGGTAGCCCTGCCTTCTATTTTGATGAGATTCAAGCCGAACAAGGGCATTGAATGCCATCAAACTAGGCTGCACAGGAATGCGTCTGCGGGAACAGTGACACTGGAAGTGAGCTTGTGAGATTCATGCAGAAATGGACTAACTGCCAAACTAGACCAGCGGTTCCCAAATGCTCTCACCAGTGAAATACAAAAGTTTTGCGCGGAAATAAGTGAAAATAAAGACATTGATTCCGCAGTTAAATCGATTTTTCCTATGCCCTCACAAGGAAGTTGCGTTATCTTCTTCGCCTATGCTAACCATACAAACTGATCGAGTGTAAAAGTGACACAGCGAGCAGTATTGGTTTGCATGTTTGGAAGTAGATGATCCTCTTTAGGCATCATCTACACGAGCGCACAAAATGCGTCCGTTGTAACGAACGTACTTTGCTGAGGACACCACACAGTTGCAGAATGCGGTGCGTAGTTTTCTGTCTGCAATGGAGCCAGAAGAAAGCATAGAATTCGCCTCTCTTGTTTATTTCTACAACGGACGTCACGACGTTCGTTACAACGGACGCATTTTGTGCGCTCGTGTAGACGCTGCGCTGCACTTCTTTTAGACATAGAAGCAATCCATGGAACACTTCCCTCTATGAGAAGCTAATAGTTGCTCAGTTAGTCAAGAAATTCCAAACGTTTCTGTGACGTCAAGATTTCGTTACCCTGTTCACAAGTGCCTGCCTGCCACTGGTCCCTAACCTGATCTATACATGAATTCACGGTACCGTCCTAGTTCTTTAATTTACGTTTCATTGTTATCTCCCAACTGCGCTTAGATCTTCCAAGTATTTTTTTTTTCGTCTTCATGTCCTAGTAAAAATTTCTCACCTTACAAGTGCTTGCTACATGCCCATCCGTCCCACCGCGGCTCGTCCGCAATGATTTCATCATCCTAATAATATTCAATGGGCAGGATAAAATATGAGGCGCCTTATGATGCATTTCTCTCCTCCCCACACTTTCTTAGTGTTCTGAGTATAATCCTCAGTACCCTGTTCTCAAGTGGCCTTCGTAGTCTAGAGGTAACGTTCCCACCTCATGACTCGTAGTACCCGTGTTCAGATACCCGGCGGAGGTCGTCGAATTTTTAAGGGCGGAAAAATTCAGGGAACAAGTCCTCCGGGAGGGACTTTAAGCCGTGGGTCCCGTGTCGTAGCTTTACGGCACGTAAAAGAACCTCATATCTCCAAAGGAGGTCACTGAGCCAAATTAACGGACGTTTCCCACCCAACAGTAGTCTCTAATATCTCCGGTAAATGGGGGAAGTATTATAGATACCTCTCAGTAGAGCCGGTCACTCTGGCTGGGCGGGACTGATGGTAAGCACCAGTACCGGTAGGATATAGAGACTGGTAGAAATCATAGAGGGAAGCACAATGGACTAATACAGGTCTAAGTGCATGGGGAGACCCACCCTCTCCAATAACTAACTAACTAACTAACTAACCAACCCTGTTCTCAAATAGGCCTGGTCTGTGTTCTTCCCTTAATGCGAGAATCAGATACAAAACAACAGGCAAGATTACAGTTTTGTATTTTTTAATCTTTAAGTTTTTACGTAGCAGGCGAGAAGGAAACTAATTCTGAATTGAATGTTGGCTTTGTTTTCCGCCTGCTTCTGCTGGCTTCTAGCATGGCTTACTCTGAAGATGGAGGCAGTATTTTCCTTCGAAACGTCGGAATATCTCCGAATTACTCGAGATGACAACCCACATGACTGTACTCTTCATAGTCACCGACGTGAGAACCTCGAGTCCTAGAAGAACACTTTGCTTCACACTGTCATGTGATGGCTTGACTATAGACGGGGTTTTGGAACGGTAACTGAAATCTTTGGTACAGCGCATGACTACACTTTACAGTTCTCTGTTACACACAGATTACTTTCCGAAGTCACGTCTTCAGTAGCCCTTGCTTGGTAGCGGCTTCCAGCGGCGGACGTTACCCTTCCTCTGGGTTACTGAGCTATGCCCAGCCCCATCTACCAGCTTCTAGCATCAACAGCTCACAACGACTGAGCCCCAGTGGTTATCTATCTCACTCAGAAACAAAGTAACCGCTGTCATGTACTGCTTATAACATCTCGACACGGACCGATCCTCTGTTGCAGTATAGTTCTTGCTGTGGAAACATGCTTTTTTGCTGAGCCCTTACTTAGCAGCTGCTGTTGCATAGTCGTTTATTTCGTTGCTTAGCAGTGGGTTTATATACAATTCATAAATTCACCTCATGAAGTTTCTCGCGTGATGGATGTTATCTTGTTTTTACTTTTACGTTTCTCAGCTACGCCCACATCTAACCACTTCCTACACGTATCTCACACAGCTTTCTGATTCTTACTTACATGCTTTCTATTATTCTTAGTGGAGTGAGACTGAGTCCACTTGGTACTGCAGCCACTACTGGCCTATTGTACCGGCCCCAGATGATAGATAATGGTGATTGTGGAGTAGTTGGTGGAATGAAAATTAGCAGGGGAAACCGAAGTACTCTGAGAAAACATGCCCGCATTGCCACTTTGTCCGCCACAAATCCCACATGACCTGACCCGGGCTCGAACCCGGGACACCGCGGTGGGAAGGCGGTGACTAACCGCCTGTGCTATGGCAGACCCATTTCTTGCATGTTACGCCTGCCACGTACCACAAAATCACCGCTGTGATAACCTCAAATCTTAGCATAAATAAGAATTCTTGCTTGATTTGCATTATTCAAACTGCACGCTCCTTGTCCTTATGTTATGCTTATGACATACATATATATAGGCCTACGTGTACGTGGTACATATGGTTAGACCCACCCAGTGTCATGACATACCTCAATTCTGGTACGTTGCCCCGAGTTCGTTACGAAATTATGTGTTCCACAGTTTGTTCTAACCGTTCTCCACAGATGAGTGGATAGTGGAGACGTCTTGAACAGCTATAAGAACTAGCTGTGGTACGTCCCTAATTTCGTAGCGAGTCTCATGCTTAGAAATAAGGTGCGTCATGAAATTGATTTCGAGAACGGACGTTCAACAGTTCAGCTGGATTCAAGACTTTCACAAGAACAGGCGAAATTTCCTGTGCTTGTAAGGTCTTCACCTTTCCAACCCGGGGTTTCACCTTTCCAACCAGTTCACCGATTTACATGAGGAGTCTCGAATCTGCGACAGTAAAATATTGTTATGAGTCCCCAGGGGCGAGGACCTGAGAATGACTGCCCTGGCGAGGACCAGCAGCAGTTGTAAACGACAGACCCAACATCTCATCACAGAGGATGTTACATAAGGACAATAACTACAAATGTTCAGTTGGGAAGAAATACTGTTTGTGGGTCTCAAGGGGCTTGGCATTTGTCGTAAAGTAAAAGAAGTAAAAAACAAAAAGTAAGTTATCCCTGTAACAGGCCGTGGAGGCCCAAGGGTTGTGAGACGTTGAGGTTCCCACATTTTCTAGGCGGCAAGGTTGGCAGGCCTACGCGCCGGCCGCCCTTTACCCCCAAGAATATTGCTGACACTCATTTCTGTTAGAGGCTGAGTCGACCCCAGGGTCATAGTGCGGCTGGAAGGATTAGGTAAATTGAAAAAATTTCAATGACATCGGGATTCGATCCCGCGACCTTTCAGCTTGTAGCATAGTGCCTCAACCAACTACCCTACCGCGTGCCCCCTAGTCGTAAAGTAACTCTTGACTCTAAAATATATTTCAGTTGGAAGGGAGACGCTATTCAGAGAGGACTTGAGGGCAGAAGGTGAAGAATCTTCACTGTTAGAAGGCGTTACCAGTCAACTACTAACGAAGACACTGTGGGCTGGAAAAAACTTCGCTTCTGATTTCTTAAGTGTGGAAATCAGCGATGGCTCTGTAATTACGAGTGGTAAAGTGCTAAAGTGGTCAGTTAATGCAAAACCCCGTCTACAGGCACTCCATAGTACGTGGCATTGTTTACCTACTCTGTCACTATGAATTGGGAGGGGACACCGAAATACTTGGGGGATACCTGCCCCAATGTCACTTTGTCCACCACAAATCCCACATGACGTGACCTGTGGTCAAACCCGGGCCGCCGCGCTGGGAAGACGGAAGCTGTCCGCCTGAGCTATGGCGCGGCCCGTAGATTTTCTCAGTTTTCTGGAGGCCTGTTGAAAACTAGGCAATATCGCTGCCAGGGTAACCTGTGTCTCCGGCTAGGTTCGAAATGAGCGGTCGTGAGCCGAGATTTGAACCTGGTACCTCCTGAATACAAAGCATGAGTGCTACCCAGTTGACCGGCAAGCTCATTTGTTTGAGAAAAGGCGTTAGTGAATTAATAGAGGTCAGATGTTAGAGCACCCTGTTACAGACAGGCTGTGTCAGTCAATGACTCTGATGTTGCAATAGTGTCACACCCAAGTTTAATAATCTTTGTATCATGCGCGTCGCGCCGTGCTGTGTACGTCTGTCTGTCTTTCCTTTCATTTTAATAGAGACCGCTTCCTGGAGGCAGGGCGAACTTTCGGTCTACTTGAAGGGTCAGGGTGAAACTTCCGCAACCGCTAACGCGTTCCGCAAACCCGCCGTCATATTCCGCCTACCGGCCCACGCAATAATGCTCTTTCCTGGTATGTGACCGATGTTTCGGAGGAACGAAGCAAGCAAAATTTTCTCTCTTGCTTATGTTCCTCTTGGACATTATCTGTGAATTTCTACCGGGGTAGGATTGTATCCTTCGTCGTTATCACTGGAAGAACCTCAATCGAGCAATATCTTTTTTTTTTTCGCTTAGTGGGCTGTGGAGTCCAACTGGGTACACTCGGCAAGGCGGCCACTGACCTATTGTACCTGCCCTGAGTGATTATGATGATGGAGAATTTGGTGGAATGAAGATTGGCAGGGGAAACCGAAGTACTCGGAGAGAACCCGCCCCAGCGCCACTTTGTCCACCACAAATTCCACTTGACGAGACCCGGGATCGAACCCGGGCCGCCGCGGTGGGAAGCCAGCGACTAACCGCTTGAGCTATGGCGCGGCCGAGCCATAGCTTACACGAGTCTGAATATATAATTATTCCAGTTTTGTACACATAACGAGTCCTACAGGACCCTGTAGTACACGCTTACATCTTCAGAGGCTGATGAAATTAATAATTGCCTAAAAACGAAGGGCACGACCTTCGTGAAATTCAACGTATCTGAACATGGTATGGCTCTGTTTGGTTTTCCCGCCATCTGCTTGCCCTCCGGTCAGGTTACGTTCAAGGAGAAGAGAAGAAAACGTTGAATACGTATCAGCAATACCCGCCCGCGTCGCTACGGCCACCGGCCGGAAGATTATTTCGGCCATTGGCCGGCAACCGTACCTACCTTTCGCGTGCTGTTCATCTCACAGAGTTCAGTGTAATGTAATTGGATGTAATTACATCGAATTTCAACCATTATAAGTGAAATTAGGATGTGTATTTATGATTGCGTTAGTCGTAACATCCCACAGAATCAACGTTAGCAGATCCATCTGTGCTCACGCTTTGCTGTGCAAGCCCGGCAAGTGGCGTTCCCAGCGGCAGTACGGCGAACTCTCAACACACCCTACCACTCAAGGTCGTCTCACCGTTACATTTCAGTTTATACAGAGTGTCGCAAGAGGAAAAGTTAGTATTCTGGGAGGACAAGTATCGGTCGTTCTAAGAAGGAAAAGTGTACATGTACATGTGTCCTATTTCGAACGGTTTCCGAGATAGAGCTGTGTCACTGTGCAGTTCCAAAATTGTTGATAAGAAAGATATATTGCGTACTGATTCTAATACGGGTATTTATTATTCAAGTGTTTACCCTAGTATAATGCATATTCGAAAATTCCACCGTCAACATGAATGCACTTCGAAACTCGTGTGAGGACATGGCGTATAGCTCGTCCGTACACTCGCAGCCACCCTTCATGCAGGCCGTTACATCTATCCGCAACCTGAGGCGGCGCCGTGCTCTGGCGACGGTCCGTTTCGCATGCAGAAGAAGAACAAGATGTTGAAATTTAACAATAAAAAGAAACAATTATTGTGTTTCTGAACATTATTCATTGTCCTGTGTTTATTTAAAACACAACGTTTCGGAAATTGGATTCTGTATCCTTCTTCAGATGAAACTTACCAAGTTGGGCCCAAATGGTCAATCTGCGTACGAGTGTTGGGCTAATTTTGAGTGGCCACGACAGTGTACCGGAAACCAACTCGTACAGGTCGTAATCTGCTCTTCAAGGCCAACCACCCACACCACGTGTGCAAGGACGTCCTTCATAGTTTGATCACTCGAACCAAGGTCAGATATCAGGATCTGAAGGCTTTCAACAACGAATGTAAAAGCGCAAGAAGAAATGATCTGATATTTAATATCCGCAAGAATTCGCTGACTCCGTAATGGAACCATTGTGAAGCAACTGCCCTGCTTCAGATGCAATGTACCAGGGTACGATCATTCCATGCGTTAAGGGCACCTCTGAGAAATTAGGTACTGTTTCAAAACCAGGAACATTTTCAAAATTAACATACACTCCGTGAGATATTGATGAAAACTGGACCGGTTAGGGATACCCAACAGACGCAGTGTGTGTACAGCATCCCATGCGATTGTGGTTGATGTTACATCGGCGAAACATGCAGACCTTTAGAAAGAAATAAAATTTGACACAGGGTCCGCTTGAAAAATCAGAATTAGCCCAACATGCGTACGAAGAGGGCCACAAAGCGAAAGTCTTGCATATTGAACCGAACACCACATGCAGGAAATACAAGGAATACGCCCACATGTCTCTGGTAGACCGTCCGAACAGTCAACCTTGCTTGGACATCTCTCCCATGTGGACTCCCATTATCGCAGAAGAAGTCAGGAAACTACAACTCCGTCCAGTGTGGATTATGTATAAAAATTGTGTTTTTATGTTGATACCATGCAGAGAATTTGTCTCTTTAGTGATGGCTTCTGTTCTGACAGTATTCTGAAGTTAATAAAAAAATCCGTGAAACAGTGCATGGCCATAGGCGCTAGGCCTCATGTTTGTGGAGTTTTCTTAATGTTTTGAATGTCTGTCTTAACTGTCGCTGGGGGTTAATGCTGTGCTTGGCTTATTTATCCTGACTTGTGTTGGTGCTGTGTCCGGAGATATGGACTAGCTCTATCGATTGGGGCTAACTGAGTAAGTTTCACCTGAAGACGGAGACAGAATCCAGTCTCCGAAACGCTGTGTATTTTAAATAAAAAGAGGACAATGATAATATCCAGAAACATAATAATTGTATTAATATACCATCGGCACAAACTTTTAAAATGAAAGAAAGTAGAGGACAGTAGAGATATACTCGTACGAGTAGAACACTGTGAAGACAGTGCGGACGCTAAAGGAAATATGACGGCGATGATGAAGAAGGAGTAAGACACATGTAACCATTTACGAAGTTATTTCAGCCCAGTACTGCAACGAAACAAAACTGCTTTCACAGTTGACCAGCCCCTAGCCTAGACACTATACTGACTGAGCTATCCCGACTGTTCAGGGTTCTTAATAGGAAATCAATACTAAATATGCCTAAGCGTTCCCAGTTTCGTGTTACATGTTGAAGTGCTGTAGCGCGAAATTGGATTGTAACGAAATTGAACATTTATCAGCGGATCTCCAGGTTTTCCAAGGAACTCGGTTTGAGATTTGACGGCGAAAGGAAACTCAATCAGTTGGGTTTCCGGTATAATACACGTGCATCCGGAAGGTGCGTGTTGTTGTGAGCCGCATTGTGGCGAGGTCACGCCGGCGATTTCGCTGCCCGTTAATTGACTGTGATGAGTGGGAGAAATAACCCGGTGCTTCAGAAAATCTGTTCCACATATTGCTTCAGAAATCTCAGAGTAAATCGTCATTGAATCATTGAAATGATGGCGAAGTTTAGGTTTTCCATTTTATGCCTAAATTTCATCTGAATAATTTTTAATCGTATATGTTCATTTTCAGGATGTTAATAAAACTTGGGAAACTATCAGAGAGAATATAAAAATGTCTGCCAAAGAGAGTCTAGGTTATTATGAACCGAAGAAGCATAAGCCATGGGGGGGTAACGGGCGGCCGGCCGGCGCGTAAGGCTGACCTCACCATCTGTGAGCCGATTGTCTGGAAAATGTGGGAGCCTCAACGTCTCGCAACCCTTTGGGCCTCCATGACATTTTACAGGAATAAATTTACCTGTACCTTTTATATTCCCTGAAAGTCTGTTGCCACACACCTTACATCAATTGATGGTAATGTCGTTGGGACCAAGGAGTTTTTCATTGCCACGTGTTGGTATCATTGATGGCAGGAAACTATAAATTTGCCGTAGCCCTTGGTGGCACGATATATATCATTCTAACTTTCATTAATATCCATCATTTAGTTCAAAGGTCATGGGGGAAGGCGGACAGTGTGCACCAGAACCTTATCTGCCCTAACAAACAAGGCTGCAAAGGCTCAGCTAACACCGGATATCCACATGACATTCTGAATTCGCATTCATGAGTATGTAGAGTCTGATTTTTTTTACGCATGGCTGCTTTTAACTTTTTTTATATATATATCCGTTTATTTGTACAATCGGCCCATACTAAGGACTATAAGCACATCTTGTGAAATACTCAATCTAAGGCTTAAATACTAATAAAAGAACATGTCAGGGAGAGTAATGCTCCAGTGAGCATTCTCTAGGAACCTATTTCGAGTATAACTTTAGTACAGTATGTATTGCATTTATGTGAAGCGCGTCGTTAGGTCAGTTGGCTTATGCCTTTGAGTCTTCTGGGCTCGTCTGCGTCGTTTAATAATGTGGTTGTCAATGAAGAAGGCAGTCTTCTGGGATTTGGCACCGTGTATAAGTGGTGTCAACCGACGTTTCGGAGGAACGTATCGCCTCCATCTTCAGGGTAGAAGAAAAAGTATAAGAAATCTGCAAGCGACAAGACCGTGAGAACGGTAAAAGCAGTCTGCTTTTACCGTTCTCACGGTCTTTTTCTTCTACCCTGAAGATGGAGGCGATACGTTCCTCCGAAACGTCGGTTGACACCACTTATACACGGTGCCAAATCCCAGAACACTGCCTTCTTCATAGTCACCGCCGTGAAAGCCTCAAATCTTACAATGTGGTTGTCAGTTCGTTTGTATGTATTGTTATCTTGTCTTTATATTTGCGGCTCATGTGTGTAGCTTCTTCCCGTACTGTGGTATGCCTAGGTCGGCATGTAGTAATCTGTTTGGGACGTACCACGGTGCATTGACTGTAGCGCGAAGTATACTTTATTTTGGAATCTCTGCAACATTTCTATATTGGATGTACTTGCAGTTCCCCATAATGATGCTCCGTAAGTCCAAATAGGCTTCAGTATTGTCTTGTATACTAGAAGTTTATTTTCGGTAGACAGTTCTGACTTTCTGCCAGTTAGCCAATGCATCTGACTAAATTTAATGTCCAGTTGTTTTCTTTTGGCGAGAATATGTGTGCGCCAGGTCAACCGCCTGTCCAGGTGAAGGCCTAAGTATTTGATGTTTTTAACTGATTGCGCAGTAGTGTTTAGTGTGTGCATGGGTCGCCATGGTTCGTCTCACTCCCTCCTACCCAAAAGCAGCCGGAGCCGCAGCCATTGTCCTTGCTTCTTCTTGCTATCTTCTGGAGTCTTCTCACGCCCATTTCAGAGGACACGTCTAAAAAGATGGTCTATAAATTCCGTAGAGAGAAAAGATTCGTTTCCGTCTATACGTCGGTCACTAACATCACCACGATCCCTACTGGTGTGACTAATATGCTTGCTGTGGTTATAATTATTAATGGCTACCGTAATTACTGCATTTCAGTAAGGTAAGATAAAGTTGTCTATGGCAGTGGACCTCGGCACTAGTTGGAGGTGAATGGTCAGCTTCATGCCCCGGCCGCTTTATCCCCAGAGAAGGAGCCCCTGGTACCCATTAGATAAGGGGCTGGGTGGGCCCCATAACCGATCTGGACCATGTGGAGAAGATCTCATCCTTACCAGGACTCGAAACTCCGACTCCTCTTCTGTCCGGCCCATAGGCAGTCGCCCTCCCAGTAGTGCCCCTAATTCCTGCTACATCGCATTATTATGGGGTATCTTAAGAAATTATACGTAGGAATTTGGGATGGGCTCCCGTGACGTAACTCTGATGTCAAACACGTGCTTTCACTGAAACTAACGGTGGTCGGAAATCAGGGCAGTCATAAGCGTCCTTATCAGCTATCGTCCAGACCGGTTCTGGGGTTCACGCTGCCACCTATCCAGGGGGGGGGGGGGCGTTGAGCTGACCACTCACTCTAACTACTCGTAGTGCAGAGCCCAAGAATACATCCACTCCCCCATACATGTTCATAGCACAGTGCTTAATTAGTAAAGAACAAGGGACAAATTTTGTCAGGACTAAGTCCCTTGCACTGCGGCCACTTCTGGCCTATTGTACCAGCCCCAGATGATAGGTGAGGGTGATTGTAGAGCAATTGGTGGAATGAAGATTGGCAGGGGAAACCGAAGTACTCGGAGAAAACCTTCCCCAGAGCCACTTTGTCCACCACAGATCCCACCTGACCAGACCCGGGATCGAACCCGGGCCGCCGCGGTGGGAAGGCAGCGACTAACCGCTTGAGCTATGTCGCGGCCTCGTCTACCCTTACTACTATTTCAGTAGTTCCTGGTAAGGACAGACTTTGAATACCAGATTAGAATTTTAATTACAGGAAATTGTTATGTGTGGTTTTACTTAAGAGACCTTGATGAAATTAGAATTATCAGAAAACATGGAATCGGGACTTCACAAGAAAACCGTAGTTCAGTAAAATGGCTGACGAACGTCATAATGTCTCTGGAGTAAGAACAGTTAACCTTGGTCGAGGGACGAGGAGCAGGCCCTCATCTACAGAGGCTCAGAGGCGGTGATGTACTATGTTTGCAGTTGCATCAGTTCAAGGGAAGCAGGTGACTGAACTGACCTGGTTTAATTTTGCTATTTCAAAGTATTTGTATTTTCAAAGCGAATCGGCCGTAAGAAATCTAACACAAAAAGAACTTGTTGTGCCAGGACGGGCTAAATCACGCAACTTCTGCTACTTACCACATGATTTGACTGTATGCATACCAAAGTTACAATTAAATTATACAGACAAACAAAAACAAACTCCGTCGCTTTTAGTCCGCAAGCGAACTATACCGACCGAGCGACCGCCGCTTGTCGGCGAAGTTAGTGCCAACTTTTGTGGATAGAGGTGTCGCGTTGTCAGCGCAACGAATCCCCACGGCCGTTAATATCGGTTTTCTGGACCGGAGCCGCTATTTCCTTGAAATAGCTCCTCAGTTATCTTCACGAGGCTGAGTGGACCCCGTTCCAGACCCACTACTAAGAAAATCTGGTAGCGCCAGGAATCGAACCCGAACATCTGGATCTGTAGCCAGGAACTCTGACCAGTAGACCACAGAGGCGGTCTAAATTATACTAAACTGTAATTTTAAAACCTTTCGAAGGGACCCAACAAAGTAGGTGTCTCCCCCCTTCACCTGAGGAAGGAAACATATCTAGTTTCCGAAACGTTCTGTTTTCTTAGAATTCAGGGCTGTGGACAAACCCCAGTAATTCTGAGTGTAATTTTACCTGTTCTTATTTGGTATGGAACGTTGTCTTTCGCCCTGAGGAAAGAACATTTGCGGTTTCCATGGTGAAAGATTACCTTTGTAGTTTACCTGACGACGTAATCAGTAACCCAGGTTCTGCAGAGTGGAATGTTTATATACCGGCAGTGAATATGATGGATTCTGTTTTCTAATGCATTCGTCAAAACAAAAATGCACGCAGAGAGGCTGAGCTTATTGGTTGCTTGTTGGGGGTCCTCTTCGATTCTGAAAACGGAGGCATTTCGTTCCCCCGAAACGTCGGGCTTCTTGACGTCACTGCTCAGAAGGTAATACTGTTCGGTTATGTTAGCACAGTTGGTAGTTACGTATTAACATGTGACCCAGGTACCTAAATTTACGGCTATGTTGTCCGTCACGTCATTGCAGCCAACAATATAAGTTTAAAAACCCCTTATAAGATTGTTAGGTGTTTATTTTTTTAAAAAGAAAACCAAATCCTTGAAGTTCGGTTTGAGAGCCTCAGAACTGTGGTTATGAAGAGTTTTACACTCTGGGATATAACTTCATGTAGTCGGCTTAAAGTCAACCGACATTTCGTAGGAACATGTCGCCTCTATATTCTGGGCCGAAGAATGAGACAAGTAACGCCTTGAAGACGTGTGGGAGAGTTGAGGTATAGCTCCACCATTCTTGACCTCGACAATAGATGGCGGTAAGCGTTGAGCTTAACGCCCCGGCCACTTTACCTCTGGGGAAACAGCCCCACTGTACGAATTGCATAGGAGGCTGGGTGGGCCCCAGAGAAATAGTTTTTCCTTGTCGAATCGATCCCATCGCTATACGGACTGAGCTTTCCCGATTTTCTGATTTGGCGGTAACTTTGTTGTGTCCCTGATACGTCAGCAAGTGCACTTGTAATGTGAGCAAGGACAGACCGCTGTTATGACGCCCCGTATGTTATCCTCGTACGCAGAATTTGCCAGATTGGTTGCTATGGGTTTGTGCTGACACTCCGTACTGCAAGCGGGTATCAGACATGACGCCCTAAAGCCGGAATAGACTTCACTGCTAGGCAACTACTCGGTAAACACCCCCGAGGAAAAGAATACTCAAGCAACAATCGAGTAACTTCCGTTGCCTTTCCAGCAAAACAGAGAGGCCGTGTTTTCTGCGTGGTGTGTGCAAAGTGATTATAAAGAAGAGTTCAATTGAGAAGAGTCAGTCGAGTTTCCAGCCGGGATATGAGCTTGGGAATTGAATTGAGTCGAGCCTTCGGAGTTGGCAGTTGCAGAATAATGGCAAGAAAGGAATTTGGCTGTGCAAAGAAGACTTCATGTGTGATTTGAAGAGATAGTGGGACTGCTATAAATCTGTTGCCAGGACACGGGTAGTGAAGAAAGGTCCCTAGTGCGTGTGTACCGGTGAACTGTAAAGTGTAGCTATAGCGATAGCGCCGTATTGCCCGTAGTCTCGAGTTGTGTGTGTGTGTGTGTCAGTAAATGCAATCAAAACCCCTGTCTTATAAGTCAGGCGCAAATCCCCCTAAATCGTGACATACTGCGTATTAGAAGCGTATTGGAAGTGAAGTGAACTGAAGTGAAGTGAAGTAAATGACATTACGCATCCATGACTGTTGGTTTCCTTTTGTTTGTGTTTTGGGTGTTGTATTTTTTTTTCTCTCTGTAATTGTTGTATTTGTTGCAGTTGTTTGTATTTCTCTGTAATTGTTGTAGTTGTTAATCGTATTTGGTTTGTATTCACTGTGGTAGGATGTCGTTATTGTTGTGTTTTGTGTATTGTATTTTGTTTGAACGTGTTGTCACTTAGTGTAATGTGTGTTACATGTATGTTGTCTCCCATTGTGTACTACTGCCACCGGGCTCAAACCCAATTGCAGTATAATAAATAATATATATACATATACATATATATATATATAGAACCCGAAAGAAATAGACTCGTGTTAATGAGGGCTAAGAGGGTGACCAAAGACAATAGCTGGATGGTTCAGGGTACCAGGGCTCTGAGTCTTGTGGTTTGTTTTGCCACACGCGAAGTAATGTAGACTGTAAGGGTTAGAATGTTTGGGCAGAGTCTGGAGGGAAATAGTCGTAGCCTAACGGAGTTACTATCCTAGTATTTACATGGAAGGACTGAGTAAAACTGCAAAAGCTCTTAGTCAAACATCCGACGTCCCGGACAAGATTCGAACCGAGAACCTCCCAAATACGAGCCAGAGTCTCGCCGCTACGCCATACTACTTGGTCTTGTTTGATCTTCAATATTGTGACACCGTGAAGAGTGGTACTTGAGTCTCTGCCTTTCAGGGGAGCACACTTTCGTATTCTACTACCAGAGAACATGATTTACCTCAGAAGGACGAGCACATGAGCACTTTGCCTGTAGTTCTGTATGGGTGTGCAACTTGGTCTCTGAAATTAAGGAAGGAACGTAGACTTTGGGTGCTGAGGAGAATATTTTGACTGAGGAGGGAGGAGGCTACAGGATGTTGGGATGTAAGACGTTGAAGTCGGGTAGATGTTTGTCGACGTTTTGGAATAATGCATGACATCCACCTTCATGGGCGAAGCGTAAACCAAGCAAGGAAACCACTAAGAACCGAGCTGCAATTACGTCTCTCCGAAACGTAGGCAGACTTCTACCGGGCTACCCGACGTTATATCCCAGACCTAAATCTGCCCTAAATTAAATAATCGGACTAACTCAAACTAATTTGGTGGTTGCTCACTAATTACAAGCTGATTAATTTAATTCACATTAAGTGATTAAATATGCCGGTTACGGTAGTCGAGCGGTATAAGGCATGCACTGTCTTCGCTCGCTCGGAAGTCGGGATCGTGGCTTCGAATCCTTCTCAGGGCATGGATGTTTAATGTGTGTGTGTGTGTGTATGTGGCGCGCGCGCGCGCGCGCGTTTTTCTGTATTTGTGTACAGGTAGAGGCCCTTCCCCAAGGAGTCCTACCGAATGTCTGAGATCTAGTAAACCGAAGTGAAACGGAGAGTTTCATGGAGGTAGGCCGAGGCCCAATTTGGGGCTGTAGCGCCCAAAAAAAAAATAAATAAATAAAATACCGAAAACATGCATCCAAAATTGGACGGTTGCATATCCCAGTAACCAAAATGAAGCAGACAGGTGAGGACTGGTTCCATCTTATCATGAAAGCTGTCTGTACGTGTAGTCTCGTCATAATGTAAGGTGCACGTGTGCCGCTCTTCTGCTCAGGGAGGGAGCATAGTTGCTGGGGCTTGTGGACGCCAAGAGGACACATCTGAGGCCTGCATCCTATTCTTTTTAACTGTCTAGGGACCTTTGGACGGCCATCTTGCAGCCAGTAGTGCAGCGAAATTGGGCGGGTTACCCAGTGGATAAGCACAGCATCTGTTGTGTGTGCAATGTGATGATGGTGTTTTCTTGCAGATCCAGAAGAAGAGGCGCATAGCCGCCAAGGTGTACTGCCGGAACATTAAGAACGAGTGCTCCAAACCGACTTGTGATGAACCGGTTCTCTTCCCAGGACGGTGCTGCAAAGTCTGTCCCGGTGACTTCAACAGTAAGTTGCTTTAAGTCTTGAGGCTAACAATAAGTGTGCGTCGTGATGCTAGCACAAGCACTGGGAAAGAGCCACGCCAATTTTTTTTTAATTCGCTTAGTGGGGGATGGAGACCAACTGGGTCCACTCAGCACGGCGGCCACTGATTGGCCTATTGTAGCCTGCCCCGGGTGATTATGATGATGGAGAATTTGGTGGAATGAAGATTGGCAGGGGAAACCGAAGTACTCGGAGAAAACCCGCCCCAGCGCCACTTTGTCCATCACAAATCTCGCTTGACCAGACCAGGGATCGAACCCTGGCCGCCGCGGTGGGAAGCTATGGTGCGGCCATAGGTCTATCTCCACGCCACTGAACGTATTCATTATGTGGTGCGCAAAAACGCATAGGAACACCTGGACTCTTACCATTTGGCCTAATCAAAATTTCCCGTACATCCGTTTTAGTTAAACAAACATAGTGTTTCGAAAAATGGTTCTGCTTCCGTCATCAGGTAAAAATCCGAAGTATACTCTGTTGCATACATCCTGTGGACGTAATCTCTGTCTCGATAGAGTAGGGTCCAAATGTTTCATCTGATGACGGAAGCAGTGTTTCTAACCGAAACGAGACGATGGAAAATGTCCCGTATTTGAGTAACTTCGATGGCTGTCAGTAAGTGTATACTGGAGCGGAAGCTCTGCCTCGAGTTATAGAAAAACTCTTAAATTTTGCGGTAATTGTTCGTTTACTGATGCCCAGTTAACGAATCATGACACGATCACAGCTTGGGCTGTGATATTGCGCCGTGAATTAGGCCTCCAGGTTTCCGCTTCATGCCCCGGCCGCTTTACCCCTGGGGAAAGAGCCCCCGGTACCCACTGGATATGAAGCTGGGTGAGCCCCAGAGCCGGTCTGGACGACGCGGAGAAGAGAAAATTCTTGAACCTACTGGTGCTCGAATCCCGAACCCTCGATCGTCCAGCCCGTAGCCACTAGCCATACCGACTACGCTATCCCGGCTCCACAGTATGCACACATACCTACATACATAGCTTCACATGATATAAATATTCGTATATGCACATACATATGAATGCAAATTAAAATGGCCTACGTATGTAAAAGAATGTTCGGCTCTCTGTATACGGGACGGCAAATCCATCCACTTGTTTTCGTCGCTTTCCTTTTCGATGTGTCGTCCGTTAAACAGTGCTGCATAACGCCCATTTGATAAAAATTGCATCCTTTCGTAGTTGCAGAATTCCTGTGCCGATTAATTTATTCCTGTTAGGATGGACTACAGCTGTCGGAAGTGAACACAAGAGCGTGAGGCCGCGCCACCATCAGACCAAAACATCTCGCGTCCTGGATATGTTAGTCACTACATTCTCCTTCGGAACCCTAAAGAGCACGTGTTTGTTTCGACCCTTTGAAGCTTCAAATTCATATACACAATATTAAATAATTCAGTCCTTATACCTCCATTACAGACCTATCGACTAATGTTTATGGAAATAATCGCTGTATATTCAGAGTATGAAAGGTACATTGCGTGCAAAAATTCAGTTAGTCGACGGTAGTTGGCACCAGTAGTCAGAGCCCTCCTCTCGTCGAAGAGGAGATCCAATTTCAGAACACGCAAGTTATGGGTCCAGACGGGGCCCGAAACCAAGAATGACTATGCTGGCGAAGGCCATCAGCAAATTATTGGTCTGCAGTTATATACCTCCAAACAGGCGGTGTATGTATTAACAGCTGTTTTAAAGTGCTGAATATGGATGTTAGTTAATAAGTCGCTACAGTTTGATATCAGTGAGCGTATATCACATAAGTTCGCGGTAACCAAAGAACTGCCTGCGTTTATTCCGAAGTGATGTACACCGGAACCCCGTCCATTATAGAAAATATAGGGGGAAGTTTCGGTAAGTTACTGTATATTGAACTACATTTGAAGTTGAAATAGTCGTGGCTAGAAAGAGAGCGGTCTTGTGGCCTGTAACGCAGTTTAGTTCGGAGAAAGTCCAGCGTTTCGTGGGAACTTACCGCCGCCATTTTGGAGCTGAATTGTAAGCCAAGCAAAAAGCAACAGAACCCTTTAGAACCAAATGATAGTCCCTTGATATGACTAACATGTCATACAAGGTGAAAATAAATGTATGTTACAACGCACTGCGGTTGATAGATGGGTTCAATCTGATCATATTTTGTTTATATATCCATGTCCGGAAGCGCTTCCTTTTGGCACTAAGGGTCACAACAGTTTCCCGAGAGGATGCATAAGTTTTAGGGGATGTTATCGTTGTTTTACATTATAAAAGTTGCTCAAAAGGGTGGCCACCGACTTCGTTTCATGTTCTGCACCGCCTGGCCATGTTATGCCGAACTCTTTGAAAAATTGCCGGCCTTTCCCGGACGGTTCCAGCTGGTACTGCAGTTCTTGCCACAAGATCATGTGTATCCACTGGAGTCTCGTACGCCAGGCTTTGCATGTACCCCCAGAGAAAGAAATCCAGTGGAGTCTAGTCAGGAGAGCGAGGGGGTCAGGTGATTGGGCCTCCAAGTCCAATCCATCTGTTGCCAGAGGTTTCATCCAAACACTCACGGACGACATTACTGCAGTGTGCTGGGGCGCCATCGTGCTGGAACTACATTTCACGACGGGATTCCAAAGGCACTACTTCCAGCAGCTCGAGTAAGGTCTCTTGGAGAAATGTTAGGTAAATGTCACCGGTAAGCCACAGAGGCAAGAGGTAAGGGCGTCCTTCTTCACATTTCAGAGGCCCTAGCACGTAAACAAAGCGTTTCCGGTGTATTAACAAATATGATCAGATTGACCACATCTATCTACCACAGAGCGTTGTAACATATATTTATTTACACTCTGTATATATCGTTGCTTGCCTGTTGCTTCACAGGAAATAGAAACAAAAAGTAATGTATGAGTTGTGTACTGCGTGTTGTTTTGTCACACGTCAAGTTTCACACCTGTGCTGTCATACGCCTTTCTTCCGCTTTCCACATTACAATCTAAATATTATCACATTCCTTGTTTATTTATCTTCCTCCCTCCCGCCACTTCTCCATGTCGTGTAAGCCACACACACAGTAACTGTATGGAAAGATTATCGGTTTATTTTCGTTTGAAGTATCGGACGCTCACATTCTCAGAGCTATCTGTGAGAGCCCCTGCAGGAAGCACGTGCACATATCGATAGATCTATCGATTTCACTTCCCTGCTGGTCGAGTGCATCACGAGTCGATTCTCACAGTGTAACTACGACAAGGGATTTCATGTTGTATTATAAGTGTACAAACGTTGCAACAACTTTGATGAGATTTTATATTTGAGGTCCTTGGTCATCCGCTTCTTTGTAAGTTCTCAGACTTGCCCCTTCTTAATATACGAATAAATATATAATTTTTTGCTTTAAGTGTTTCAGCCACGCTTGGCCATCATCAGAAAGCATAGCCAACACTACAAAGATATAATTTTCCTTATGCTGAACGTAGGTTGTCCATAGTAAAAAAATCTATCTTTGTAAGAGGCCGTGGGGGCACATAGGGTTGTGAGACGTCGAGGGTCCCACATTTTCTAGACAGTCGGTCCACAAATGGCAGTGAGATTGTCAACTTTACGCGCCGGCAGGCCGCCCTTTCCCCCCAGGAACATTCCTGGTACTCGTTTCTGTTAGAGGCTAAGTCGACCCCAGGGCCATAGTGCTGCTGGAAAGATTAGGTCAATTGAAAAATCCATCGAACCCGGGGCATTGAGGCTTGTAGCATAGGCCCTTAACTAACTACGCGTAGTTGGCTGAAGCACTATGCTAGAAGCCGGAAGGTTGCGGGTTAGATTCCCCATGAGGTCACTGGATTATTTTTCTTTTCAATTTATCTAATATTTCCAGCCACACTATGGCCCTGGGGTTGACTCAGACTGTAACAAAAATGAATACCTGGAATTTTCCTTGAAAGAGGGGGGGGGTAAATGGTGGCTGGTGCGTAGGGCTGACAACCTTACCGTCGACTGTGAGCCGACTGTGTAAATAATGTGGGGGGCCTCGACGTCCCGAACCCTATGAGCCTTCACGGGCTGTTACGGGGGTAGCTTTACTTTACCTTTTTATGCGACAAGAGAAAACAACACGTACCCTGCCAGATCCCGGTTCTGTCTTGATCTCAGGACTACACGACCGAATTAAATACACATAATAAAATAGCAATAATAACAAGAATAGTAATTAACCGCAAAAGTTGGCACTAACTTTGCCGACAAGCGGCGGTCGCTGGGTCGGTATACATAGTTCGCTTGCGGACTACAGGCCACGGATTTTTTTGTAGTAATTAACCAGTATTGGTTTAATTTTTATAAGTTCAAATTATCCTATCTTAACTTAGCTATAAAAACAAATTTTAAGGCTGGTGAAAAATTAAGAGACGTTTTTATTGCGAATAGCCCATTCCCTTCGGAACACTGGGACAAATTTGTAGCAGTTGTTCAAGCCTACAACTGAAAACCTGCATTGCGGACAGCAACATGACCTTCCCCCAGTGTAAGCATTAGCCAATGGAAAGGGGCTATCACGGAGAGTTGAGAGTGACTGTGTAAATTCCACCTGATGATGACTAAAAATAATGGCCGAAACATGTCCTAATGTAGTAACTGTGTACTTGTCATAGAATTATACNGCTCTCATGGACTTAGCCTGGTCTCAGGTGTTTATAATCTTCATGTTTTGTGACATTGGTTTGTCCAGTGATTGAGGCTAGCTCTTTCTAAGGGACCCAACTGAATAGGTGTTTTCCTTCACCTGAGGACGGAAACAGATCCAGTTTCCGAAACGTCGTGTTTTTATTTGTTATCTTAAAAACCAGGACGATGGATAAAGTCCAAAAACCCAACATATCAGTGTGTTATACTCCATCGTCAGAATCCTATAGTAACTACTTAATTACATTAATACTTCAGTCTAATATCGATTTCAAATAGTATTGTCGCTTGTTTCCTAGGTAACGCAACAAGAAACGATGGGTTTCGGATTAGACGGATGTTTACTGGACAATTATTTGTTTACACTCACAAATGTAATCACTCTCAGTAACGCCCTTCACGTTCCCTCTTCAGTGGCTTTACTCTTGCGCCGCTATTCTCGGTGGAGCCTCCGTTCTTGGTTCCTCCCATATCGCTCGTTAAATTCTCCCCGATATCGACGTCTTCCAGTCGAATCTTCTCGAACGGTGTTCACTGCTCCCTACATAGGCTCGGCACGGATCACCCACAGAAAACACATCGCTGCTTAGCAACGGATATCATGTATTGTTGTCAGGCTTGTCCACCCATGTCTTGCCTAGCAACGGACACCCTATATTGTTGGATGCTTCGTTGCTGTGGGAACTGTTGCTTAAGCACTTCCCTAGGCAACGGTCTGTTTATGTTTCGTTGCCTAGGAATTGCTAGTCGTTGACCAGCAATGGACGTTCTACAGTCCGGTCTCCTGGCGGCACGCCACAGTATAAATCCCTTTATAACTAGTGTACAGCATACGTAAAATGCTTTTTTCCAGCGTTGGGCACGCCTTCTGATGAGGTGGTAAGTGGCCGAAACACGTAATAGTTTATATTGTCATATTGGACCTTACTATTCATTCATCTATTTTGCAGCGTAGGAGTCGCGAAAGCCAGTCGGTATAGCGAAGGGCTTACGGGCTGGACGGCTTGGGTTCAATTTCCGGCAGTGAAAGATTTTTCTCCCCTCCACTGCTTCGAAAGTGGCTCAAACCTCTTATCCGACGTGTACTGGAACCCTGGGTTACAGCGGCTGTGGCGTGAAGCTGACCACTCACGTCCATCTAGTGCGGAGGTCGGGAATGGTGGAGCTGTACCTCCACCCCACCCCCCATGTTTTCGTGGCATAATGCTAAATTAATTAAGCCCAGGGACAATACTTTTATTTTACAACGTTTAAAATAAAGCACCGAAAGTTAGCCTACGAAATATTAGCAGTAACAGAGTAAAGGAGGTGAAATCGGTGCGCCTGCGCAGATACGTGCATTTGTTTGGGAACCATGTTCGCAACGAAGAGGTGCTTAGAGTCTAGGAGTAGGCCTTGCCTGTGAGGCGCCAGTGCTCAGCGAAAGGCCGTCCAGTGGCCTCATCTTGCTGACCTTGTCCCAATGTCGCGTGTACCTTATATGTAAGCCTTCCGGAGTACTTCAGGTTGCGTTTCTCAGAAGAAACGGCGAGTATCCACGAGAGAGCTAGACGCATGTGTCAGGCGAAGGTCCCGTATGCAAGCAAATATTATAGAGGACAGTTTCTACGGGCTGAACGGCTGAGGAATAGAGCTTCAGTTCCAAGTAAAAGCAAGTGTTTTTTCCTCTTCTTCACAGTGTCCAGACTGGTTCTGGGGTTCAGTCTGTACCGGTGGCTCCTCCGGAGGTAAAGCGGTCGGGGGCGTATTTAGTGCACATAAGAGTAATGCGTAAGACGAACTAACTGTTTCAACTATCGTTCTCACGTGTCCGTTTTTGTTCGGAAGGAATTTCAGATGAGCAATTGCACGTTCCGGATGGATAAGCGCTTCTCTATGGAAGTTCGTATGACAGAAATTTCACAGTGCGAATCTTCGTAAGGCGTGGACTGAGTAAGGGATTTTATGAGTTCGGGTTGAGCTTCACGCGTAATCTCGGGAGCCCCATAGCTCAAGCGGTTAGTCGCTGGCTTCCCACCGAGCTCGGGTCTGGTCAAGTGGGATTTGTGGTGGACAAAGTGGCGCTGGGGCAGGTTTTCTCCGAGTACTTCGATTTCCTCTGCCAATCTTCATTCCACCAAATTCTTCATCATCGTAATCACCTAGGGCAGGTACAATAGGCCAATCAGTGGCCGCCATGCCGAGTGGACCAAGTTGGACTAAGCGAATTAGAAAAATATTCACGCGTATGGGGAGTGACAGAATATTGAAATTCAGTTACACAGGCGGGGGAGGCAGGAAGTGGGGGTGTTACAAATGGAAGCAGTGGAGTGCATCGGCGCAACTGTTTCGTGCCACACGGTGATGATGAACTATTATTAGTGTTCCAACATCCGCTGTGCCCACACCACACAAAATAAATAGAAATAGAACGAACCGCGCCCTTGGATGTCAGGAACATCCTATACCATCGTTCAGTGCTGTCACAAGGGGCCGTGGGCTGGGGGGATGCATGTTTGTAATTATCATATGAAACTGCAGCAATTCTGTTCCCTTCAGAAACATCGCTAACCCTAAGGTGGCTTGGGGTCAAAATATTCAGATTACCTCCACCTGGGTTGTGACACACTCAAGATGGAGGCAGTAACCTGCTCCGAAACATCGGTATCTGTCTACCAAATTACGGAGCATGAAATTTCAGAAGATGATCTCAGTACCCGTTTGGAACTTTTTCTTGAAAATCTAAAACTTCTTCTGTAATATGGCATGGTCTTCTGCCCTGAAGGCGGTAGCAGTAGGTTCCCCCGAAAGATAGTCTTCCTGGATGTGATATGTAATCTATTCTGAAGGCGGAGGCAGTGGGGTGCTCCGAAACGTTGGTAACTGTACGAGTCTGCACGGGGTCAATTCCGTACTCTTCACAGGGCCTCCATTTGGAAATTTATTTCGAAAACCGTAACCTTAATATGTGACACCGTACAGTCTTGAACATAAAGATGAGGCCACCGAATTTTGGTAACTACCAAATTGCACAATAATATGATTAGCTGGTCAAGAATAGGTTTGTTACTGGCCTCAGAAGAGCCAACCAGGAGGGACGATATCGTGAGCCAGATAAATCCACTCTCCTTCCTTCATGTCTTATATTAAAACGTTGTATATACACAACCCTGCGATGTGCGGTACATACGCCATCCATCTCCTAATATTTGGTCAAGAATACAGATTGTAAAGGTCCTCATCACGCAGTTTGCTTATCCTCGTGTTACTCCCCACCCCCACTATGCGAATTAAAAAAAAATACTCTCGCTTAGGTCCAAATATTCTCCTCAGCTCCGCATTCTCAAGGGCTCTGTGACCACGTACAAAAGAACAAAAGTGCAGTTAGGGTTCTCACGGCGGTAGACGTGGGATATGGCCCCGTGTTATGTGTGGTAGAAGTTTACTGACGTTTCGGGAGAACATTCTGCCAACATCTTCAAGTTGAAAGCAAGCAACAAGCAGAGTTCTGCTTTATGACTGTTTCTTGCTACCTCACTTTGCTGCTACTCTTCCCCCCTCAAGATGGAAGTAGTACGTTATTCCGAAACGTCGGTCAGCTTCTACCATAGTTCATGGCATCACAGCCTAGAAGCGAATGATGTTCCTATCGGTCGCTGTGCGAATAGTTTTATACTGTTCGTATGATGTGAATATCATAATAACCGGCCCTTAGCCGTGCTATCAAAAGCACGTGAGATGCCTTCCGCTGGAACACCCGTCCAAGCCCGAGTTGAGGAAAGGCAGTCTATCAAAAACCGTCCCATATATATTACATCACACGATCTTTCTCCCAGAGAGGACCCGTTCATTATACCGAAGCTGGCATCTGTAAACAAGTATTGCGTGTCTGCGGCTATGTACAGAGATGTTTGTGGCTGGGAATCTTTGGAATTTGCGAAGCGACGCCAATTCTGGGCAGGGATGGCAAAACCACCACGCATCCTTGTCACATTTGGCACTGATATTTCGACTGGAAATATGAACACGTTTTGTCTGCGTTAAAAGCTCCCTTTGGACAAAAGTTAGAATAATGGAACGGACATGTGTGTTGTGACACCAAGTGGTGTGGTGGGTGAGTACATATATCGCAGTATCAATCCTGAAGATGGAGCCAGTGTGTTCCTCTGAAAGTTCATACGCCATGGAAACCTCAATTCGCGGGATTATCCTCCCATTTGGGTCGACTCCGCAGACGACAGACTCATCCATTCGAGGGCAAGGGCACACCAAAGAAAGTAGCAACTGCAACTCGACGCAATTTCCGAGAAATGTCGTTGATATCGAGCAGGCGACTGGTTTCCAAATTAGCATGCCCACACAGAGGAGTAGTTGTTCACAATATCTTAATTTGAATTAAGTGCCGTCTTAACCACCGAAGCGCGTTATAGAACAGCTGACACTAGGAAACCACGCGGCAACGCAATTGTGAGAAGATTGGCATGCTTCGTTGCCTGGAAGTTGACTTTCTCAGTCATTCCTCTAGTTTCGTTGCTGTTTCCTTAATTTGCGCTTCCCCATACAGTAGCATGTGTTCCAACTGAGGCTGATAACAATGCTCGGAAATTGCGGTAACCAGTTTCCTTGGTGTGCCCTCGCCGTGAGCATGAAGGATTTGCCATGTCGACTGGTAGACTCCTACCAACGGTTCATACGAATTCGGTGCCCCTTACCCTGAAGATGGAGGCTGAAGGGTTAGTGGTGAATGTCTACTGGACTGCGTTGCTTCATGTAGTAAAAGACAGCAATCCTCATCTTATTGCTCAACATTGTGCAAGAAATACAGTTCAGAAACGTCGTTAAATAAATCAAGAACTTATTGACGTTACTCGTTCCATTGGGTCCCGTGTCGTAGATATACGGCACGTAAAAGAGCCACATGTCTCTAGGAGACCTCTGAGCAAAATTAGGCAACACATTTCCCGCCCAAGTAGTTTCCAATGCCTCTGGTAGATGGGGGAAATACCAGGTACCGAGGGCCGACCTCGTTGGCTGAACGGGGCTGATAGCACGCACCAGTACAGGTAGGGTATGGCGACAGTAGAAATTAAAGGGGGACGCAGAATGGACCAATAACTGGTCTAAGTGCATGGGAAAACCCACCCCCTCTAATAATAATACTAATAATAATACTCATTCCATGGCTCCACGGCCTTCTAATATCGCTGGTCTCAGTTAGGACAAACACCCGTTCTTATCCATTACATGCCTTTTTTTTTTCCTTCGCCACTTTATATCCATCTCTCGTAAATCATTCTCCACATCTCCCACGCATCTCATTCTGTCCACTTTCTCTTCCAAATGTTGGCTTAAAACAAGGCGACGGTCGCGGATTCGATTCCCGATGAATTAATTGGATTTTTCAGTTGACATAACGGTTTCATCCGCACTGTGGCCCTGGGGTCGACTCAGACTCTAACAGAAATGAGTACCATGAATCTTCCTGAGGGTAAAGGGCGGTTTGTCGTCGTATAGAGCTAACAACCTCACCGCCATCTGTAAGTCGATTGTCTAGAAAATGTGGGAGCCTGGACGTCTCACAACCCTATGGGCCTCCGCGGCCGTTTTACAGGGACCTGTTACCTTTAACGTTTACCCTTATCATATGCCCAATATCAGTGTAACCTTCTCCTTGTAATATGTGCTACCACATCAGAGACTTCTTACTTCCAAGGTTTTTAGTTAGTTTTTTATTTTGCAAACCCCTTGCTCACATATTGGTCGCTACACATTCTTCGAATTTCTCCCCTCCCACGCATGTAACATCTCTGTCATATCCACACACCGCAACTGCTTTTAGAGTTACAGATACTGTGTTTCTGGGCATTATCCGTCGTCCTGTTTCTGGAGACGGAATGCAGCCTTCGAAACGTGTTTCAAATAAAAACAGGACGACGGATAATGCCCAGAAACACAGTAGTTGTGTTAACATACCGTCTTCGGAAAATATTAGATCTTATTTGCTTCTAACTTTATATTTTGTACATGTTGGGGCACGCGGTAGCGTAGTTGGTTGAAGCAGTATGCTATACAAACTGGAAGGTCGTTCTTTCGATTCCCGATGCCATGGTACTTTTTTTTTTCAATTTACCTAATCCTTCTAGCCTGGGATCGACTCGGCCTCTGACAGAAATGAGTACCAAGAATCTTCCTGGGGGATAAAGAACGGCCTGCCGGCGCGTAAGGCTGACAGCCTCACCGGCATCTGTGAGCCGACTGTCTAGAAAATGTGGGAGTCTCGACGTCTCACAACCCTATGGGCCTTCACGGCATCTTACAGTGATAGCTTTACCTTTTTTACCTTTATTTTTTGTATTCTCTTCACAGTTCTTTATTTAAAAATAACCGTGAACCATAATATAATCGATTACCTGCATATAGACTCGATTTTTCGAGTAATTTGGGCACCAAAACAGTCGATGTCGATCACAGTGGCCGCGCTGTCTGAGGCATGAACTGTCTTCGCCCGCTCAGATACTTGGGTGTCGGTTCAAATCTCATTTGAGGCATGGATGTATGTGTGCGTTTATTCTGTGTGTAGGTCGCGGCCTTGCGACGGGCTGATCCCCAGTCCAAGGAATCTTACAGACTGAGTAAACGATCTAGAAATTCTTTCTGGTTTTCCCACCGATAACCTATACGCATTCCTCTTCGCCGTCATTCGTACTACATGCCCTGCCCATCTCATCCTTTTTGACTTGATCATTCTAATTAATCTCGCTATTCATAATAAACAGAATTGTAGTGGAGCAGGCTTCTTCCTTTGTGTCTTCGTATTTCCCTTTCCAGTATTTTTCCCACCATTGCTTTACTCCCATCTGGTACCGGCACCTGATGTATGCGATAGCCTTGATCAGGCAGCACATTATCACTCCTCAGGAGCTTCGTATCTGACCCGGCTCTCGTATAGTTACTGAGTAAAGGAAGTGTTTTCCTTGGTGAGACTCTTACGAAACGTCGGTGCATGCAGCTGTTGGGAAGCAAAGTATTACAGAACTTTAAGGTTTCGTAATTTTCCCCAGCGCGTCTAGACAAATGCCGGGATAGTGCCTCGTGTAGGCCACGACAGCTTCCTTCCACATACTTCCCAGGTTATGAGCCATCCTACCATTAGACGCTGTATAGGCTGGTTGCTGCCAGTGTCGTTAAACAATAGTCACCTGGGGATAGGAAGACACTGTCTAATAGATGTTCCCCGACGTTTCGGAGGCATATCTTAAGCAATCAGTCGATGTCGCAGAATGTATATGGATGTAGCACGTTTTTCCGAAACGTCGGTGAATATCTTCCGTGCTACACGTTGTCACATCTTAAAGCAGAGTCACGTGCTCGGCACTCGTGTTGCCAGTGGCTTCAGTTTTGAAGAATTCTTTTTGTTACACTACGCTGTCAGGAACTGAATGATTTAGCGTCGAATGATGAATTGAAAATGATCTGGAAGGAACAGGTCATGTTCTAAATAGAGATGATACCCGGCGTTGCCTGGAGAGACTGAAGAAAGCCAGTGTCCCCAAAGGGACTGGAACCTAGAACCTCGCGAAGAGGAATTTAGAGCGCTGTTGCTGAGCCACTCTGTGCGGCTTCAAGGAATTGAGAACTACGCCATGTGTTTTCTTATTTGTGGGGGGGGGGACCTTGATAGCGTGGGTTCGATGTCGCGTGAGATTTGTGGTGGACAGACTCCCCCCCCCGCAGGTATCCCTACTTTGACGCAGTCATATGATCCTGAGAGCTATGCGGACGGTAGCGTAACTACTGGTAGGGTCTCCCATGCCGGGCAGGGCAAGGGTGATGATGTGAGACAAAAAGGGATACCCTTTTTTAACGGTTGCAGTCGGACGGAAACGACAAAATTGAGACGAAAGTCACAGCGTTGTCAAATGCCAGATGTTGCATCACGAACATCACGAAACATGCCACCCTAGAGACCCTAGAGACGGATGGTCAGTGACAGAGAAAGTGTTGGATGCCGTAGAAGTCCAGTGGCCGGACGCCATAGGACCTATATATAAAACTGACGCTGAGGCAGCAAAATGTTTATTTAATGTTTCGAAGTATTATGTAGACGTTATAAACATGCTAAAACAATAAACAAAGCAGTTATTTATGTTGCATAGAAGTCGTTAGTGATATGTCGTGTTTATACGCAATGCCTCAGAAGACGATGAGAGACTTGTTGACTGATTCCGGATATGTTTCTGATGTTAATGCAGATTATAGCGTAGTTTTAAGTACTATGGATTGGATAAATAAATTTATTGACAAATTATACACACCACTCGGAACTACAAGTAATTACAGCGCAATCGCAGATGTACGCACTTTGCGGTTCACCGTTACGTACACGCTAGTGTCCTCAGTCTATTAGTCTCCACTAGCCACTTCCTCATAATGGATATTTACACAGGAACTGTGAGAGTCTCACTGAGTTACACACTCCAAGTATCGCGGTACTATAGCGCACACAAAGTCTTCTCATCGTAGCCAGACTTTCAGCTCTCATGTGAACTGCACTCAATACGAGTAATTCTGATGCCTCCATTCCTCACTTGAACTCGTCCACTCCTGGCAGGCTCAAAACTGAATTCCATGCAATTGTTTCAGGTCCAGACGTGATGCAGGAAACTCCGTCCATTCTTACACCTGAGGAAGAAGAGAAGAGCATGAAGCGTAAGTGGGAACCATTTCTTTTTGTGTTCGTTTATAACTGATGAACTGGGTAGGAGAGTAATTCAGGCACAACACTTATACATGAACTGTCTGTTGAGAGGCACAAAGCAAAGAGTTGATGCATTATTTTGGCGGCACATAGTATGGAAAACGCGGCGAACCTTTTCAAAAACCAACCAATCCTCATATTTCTTTCCACACACAATGTAAATGAATGTAACGGTGAGATGAAAGCTCTAAATTATGCAATTTTTGTTACCATAGCAACGATTTGTTGAGCATTATCACGTTGCATGAACTTCAGTTACATACTAGGTCACGAATGATGTAGCCGTCCTTTGTTTCAGTGTATCGTGTCTATTTCGTGAGTATTGATAATATTTTGAAGTGATTCATCTAATTCTGAGGTCAAGAATGGTAGGGTGATACCTCCACCCCCACATACGTCCCGATGGGGTAGTTCTTAAAGATGTAAAGTGTCGTATACTATACAACGGTGATGGTTTAATATTGATTATTTGTGCGTGTTATTCATAAGAGACGGTGTTAAATACCGGCCTCAAATTATCAATTGGTAACACGTAGACTGAAAACGAATGTGGGAGCAAGCAGTAGCACCAATATTTGTATGGTGAGGCTCATCAGTGAATCTCAGTGAGCAGTATAAAGGTAGAGCTGTCTCTGTGCTTAACTAATTGAGCACTGTGCCTAGAAGCCGTATTGGGGAGTGGATGTATAGATCCACATTTTCTTGACCTCGGCACTGACTGGAGGTGAGTGGCCAGCTTCACGCCCCGGCCGCTTTACCCCCGGGGGAAGAGCCCCTGGTACCCATTGGATAGGAAGTTGGGTGGACCTGGATGTCATGGAGAAGAGAAAATTCTTGACCCTACTGGGACTCAGTCTCTGACCCCTTGGTCATCTAGCCCGTAGCCAGACACTATACCTACTGCACTATCCTGTCTGCTTACAGATAGTAGTATTACACACACAAAAATTGTAAATTACAGGCTGCTTTTACTAACGTTAAAGAAATCAGTGTAATCATTGTTGCCCACTTTCTCTCTGGTGATATTAATTGGAATTAAGTACATATGATTTCTGCTTTCTAAAACAATTGAAGATACAAGCCTCCTGGTTTCTCATTGCAGATTTCGCCACATTACTGACTGGACGAACATCATCCATGTTTCATAGAGAAGACGGGTCACCATCTGTCAGTTTGCACCAAAATAACAACAATTATGTTGCCACTGGTAGATTCACCTTCCATCGCAAGAACCTCTACTACTCATTCTATGTGTCTGACCCTTTATACCGCCCTCGTGCCCTGCAGTTTTCAGACTTTGAGGGTAATATTCTGGGAGAACAAGCCTTGTTCATTGATGGAGTTACCAGTGTATATCAAAATGTAACTGGCAAGGTAATCTTATATTTCGCTAAACTATACTAGAATTAAACTGTCTTTGCATGCTGAAACGCTGGGATCATTGGTTCGAATCACACTCAGGGCATGGATGTCTGTTGTGTGCGTTTATTCTGTGTTTGTGCTGTCCTGTGTAGGTAGCAGCCTTGAAACGAGATGATCACTCGTCCAAGGAGTCCTACAATCTGTGTAAAAAAGATTGTGGAACTGAAGAAGAAGCCAGGCCCCAATGGCTGTAGAGCCATTGATGAATGAATGAATACTAGAATTAAACTTGTTTGGAAATGTAGGCACAGCTCAACTGGTGCTGTCTGAATAACAGAACGTTTGGGCCGCGGGAGGTTTGCTAAGAAAGGAGAGGGGATTAATATTATGACCGTGAGTTGATGAAATGCATGTGGTCATGTGTTTAATGAAAGAACTTGATCTTCTAATCGCCGGTTTTACTGTCCAAAATGCTCTTTTATAAATTGTCGGCATTGCTTTCTATGTGTTTCTGTTTGTGTAGGTGTGTGGCGTGTGGCGGAGAGTGCCAAGAGAGTATCGCAGGTTGCTGAGGGAAGAGAGGATGTTTGTCTCATTGCTGTGGGGTACTGCAGATCAAGAGCAACATATTCTGAGTGGCCAGGTGGCAAGGTGAGCTCTTTCTGGATATATCATTCATGTGATTAAATTGCCATTCCCTCTTGGTCCATTGGAACAACAAAAGCAACACTAGAGCCACCAAGACAATCTTGGGGAACATAGGAGTACAACTTAATGTTCTCGATTTTGATGATCATCATATGATTAAAAGAAAAAGTGACATGCTAGGAAAATCATTGTAATCTCCAAAGCTACTGATTATGTTTAAATCTTTGCAGTTTGGACACTGGCTTGGTCCAGTTATTCGATTTCTCTTTTGTGGTCCTAATCCAGACCCAGTATGGCTTCGCACTTTTGTGCACTGTGATCCTATGCCAGACTCAAAACAGCTTTTCACCATCCATTGTTGTGGTCCACCTGGACACAGTCTGGATTTTTACATTTTCTATGAAATCTGGACATATTTTTTAAGAGTAGCTAAAAATGAAGTGGTGCCATGTTTTTGAACTTCCAAAAAATAATTTGATGTGGTTGAACCACATTTCGTAAAAGGGTTGGATCGCATGTGCAGTTATTCAAATAGTTTACCAGTTACCTCTTTTCATTCCTTGCCAAGAGCTGGAATCATTGATGGTGTGTGTCATACAACAACATAGATAACTAGGACTTAAGATGTTGGATTTGAGATTCTCACTGTAGCGACTATGAAGAATGCCATATAATGCCTTGCAGCTCGAGAGAGCCCAAAGTTTAGAAGGAACAAACCTATTGTCTCCTTTTTCAATTTCAAAGGAAATGCCAAGCAAACCTGCAGAAACAGGTGGCAAGCTGAGCAAAACTTACTCTGGGAACATGAATATGGAAGTGGCATATTTCTCTGAAACGTGAGGCTGCACGGCATGGCTCCCTAAGGCAATATTCTTCATGTGATATGATCCATTACATTTACTACATATGTTTGTATTAATATCAAAGTAGTATGTTATAATTTAAATGAAATGAGGGACTCACATTTCAATACACAAATTTTATTAAAGCAAATCACTTCTCCTGTGTGCCTATTAAAAGGTTCTGCCTTTGCTACTACAACAGCTTGTGTGTGCATCTTGGAAACTCCTGCTAACTCCTCTGGGATGTGATGCTCTGTAGTCTGGTAGAAGTTTACCGACATTTTGGAAGAATATGAGTATAATGTCTCCCACCATCACCACCATCATCATAACCATAGCCTTCCTGTGAAGATACTGCCAGATGTGTCGGTTCCTCGTTATTAGACCATTCAGTATCCACTGCTTAGGATTTTGCAACCTGTAGTTGGTTGAGGCACTGTGCTACAAACTGGAAGGTCATGGGATCGAATCCCAATGAGGTGAATTTTTGCAGTTTACCTTAATCCTTCCATCTGCACTATGGCCCTGGGGTCGACTCAGCCTCTAACAGAAATGAGTACCAGGAATATTCTTGAAGTATTCTTGGGGATAACGGGCAGCCGGCACGTAAAGCTGACAACCTTACCACCATCTATGAGCTGATTGTCTAGAAAATATGGGAACCTCAACATCTTACAGCCCTATGGGCCTCCACATCCTGTTACAGAGATACCTTTACTTTTACTTTACATTTCTTTGTAGGGCAAAATCGTCACCCTTATGTCCCCCCCAAAAAACTAGGGGACCAGATCACTGAATTTATGTCCCCCAGTGACAGGGTGACCCAGTTGTACCCCCAGGCACCGGGTTCCCTTTTTTCGACTTCTACCACTCGCAGGACTATGGTGGAGGTATTCTAACCTGCCTCCACATGGGGAATAATTTTTCCATCTTCGCAGTAAACCAAGGAAGCACCCAGCAAGAAACGGATTGCTATGTTGCTTCTAGATGGATGCATGCATGGTTTACTCTTTGACCCTGAATCTGGAGGCTGTATGTTCCTCCAAAGTGTCTGCAATTTTTTTCCAGACTCCAGGCATCCCATCCCAGAAGATGCACGCCGTCATAAGAACTTCAGGTTTAACACTTTATTAACCACAATTATTGTAGAATTACAGTGAGGTCCAAACCCAAGTGACTTACAATTTAAAGGGGGCATGAGCACAACTCTTCATGACCATGATCAATGTGCATTAGCCCAGGAGCATTGCAGAGAACTTTCCCAATTATTCAGTATAGGTATAATTTGACAGAGTTTGTTTTTAACAGTAATTTCACATTGAAATTTCAGCCAGCATTTTGCTAATTTTGTGCATAATATATACAGACTTCACACAAAAATCTAATTGTGATAATATGAGGCAGATGTTTCTTTTTGTTCCATTGACTTTCCCTCAGTCAAATGCACTCATGCAACATTATTCTTTATCTCTACTGCATTGAAAACTGTGCTTCGTGGAATGTGCCCTTGCAGTGACATAAATAAACGTGTTTAACATGGTGTTGCTGCAGGTACCGATCCCTGAGCACCGAGCTGTTCACATCACTCATGCAGCCAGCTCCAGGGACAGATTCATTAACGATGAATGGTGCCGGAGGGACAGCCATCATATCTGCATCCTCGTCTGCCCCTTCAATACACGTGTCAATAGTGTTCAATGGCATCTTCTCTCCTGAAGAGTTTGCTGATGTCCCAATAGTTGTGCGGCTTGAATCACTAGAAAAGCAGCAAATAGTACTGCAAGAGGTTAGTATTACAAGTAGCCAGCCATACACGGATAATATCTCTATAATAAACATTAAACATAATCCTATATATTTTGAATTTTCTAATAATTTTCATACAGAATTATTACATAAGATTTTAAGCTTTCACTATGATGAATGTGCTAAATTCTTCTCCGGCCGTGAATCATGTGAAAGTTAAGCTAAAAACCAATGTTTCAGAGATCTCCTTCATATCCATCATCAGGTTCAGTGTGGTGAATGATCATATTGTCGCGTATGGGACGTATATCGCGACAAATAACTTCACGCCGTATTTTATATAGCGAATTTTATTTCACATTCGCTCTTACAATCACCCAAATTACAGATTTACAATTACTGCTATCTGCAGTATCACAAATAGTACTCTCCAAATGCCACAATACAACTGTCTGGTTGCTGGCTAACTCGGAACTAATTCGGAGGTAGCTCGAGGACTGACTCGGAGGTAGCTCCAGGACTGACTGACTGACTGACTGTGAATAGCCTTCGCTGCTCCTTATGTAGCCTTGATCGGACAATTGTCGTCTGGCGCCGTGCTGCTAGCCACGCTGTCCGGAGTTGTTGACTGCTGCCTAGCAACCGCGATATCCCTCGGTGACGTCACCGCTGTTGATTCGCTTTGCATAGCTTCAAGGTTGCGGGGACTCGGCTAACGTCGGCTCCGCTCGGCTCTCTTCGGCTCCGCTCGTGACGTCACCGCGCATTGCGCGTTGCATAGCTACCAGGATGCGGGGTGATTACTTGCCTATTACGCGAGCGCTACGTTACAGCTACGTGCAGCTGGGGAGGTAGGGGTCAACATGTCACACTATGTTGCATATATATATATATACACCAGTTTGTCAGATTGATGCATTTTCTGTTTTGCATTATTAGCCGTAATGATCCCTTTGTTATTACTGTCAAACTGAAATCTAAATGAAATCTTTCCATGGCCGCCTTTCTATTAAAAGAATTACTACAACAAAAGTTGCACGTTTTTGAAGATCTATTAAAATACTTAATTTTAGAAGCATAAATTATAAGTCCCAGTGCTACCATACATCACATGTTCACCCATCCACCACGCAATTCTTACTAAGCTCAAGAAATTAGTAGATATAAAGAGGGAATTACCATCAGTGGCATACTTTCAGTACATGATTTCTGCATAAATTGGTCAGCTGATTCAGAAGTTGAAAGGCTGGAAGGCACACCCGCAGGTAGTATGGCTAAAAACAGTTTATTTGTTAGGCTTTTAGTCCTTTCAGTGGTCCATTTAAATCTTGAAGAAAGGGAAAGGGAGACCCGGCATCGAACCCGGGGTGCCACGGTGGGAAGCCAGTGACTAACCACTTGAGCTGTGGTGCGGCCAAATATCTACCATACTACATGGTCTCATGTACCAGGAAACAGTAATGATTATTATTTTTTTTTGTTAATGTTAGACTTGCTTTTTGTGTTCCAAATTTACTTTGTTTAAAAATAAGGGTAATAGGATGTGTCCGAAAGTTAAATTTGTTTTACAGGAGGTCAAGATTGAGAAGCCAGCCCATGAACTGAATACTGTAGAAGTTCAGACAGCTGTCTCAAGTGCAGACTTGAGACTGTTGACAAGAGGGAAGTTGGTGGTATCCATAGCATCGAAGAAGAAACCAACAGAACTGAGGCTGGAGGGCAAAGTTATAACACGAGCTACATGTGAAATATTTCAGGTAACCTGCATAACAAACCGAGATGAAACTGCAGTGATTGATTTCCTGAACATTACCCATCATACAGTATTTTTAACGACATTTTGTAGAATGGACCCTGTCTCTGAAATATCTTTTTAAAAAATATTTGAATGATAAATAATGTGCAGGAGCTCAGTCATTACAGTAATATATCATCATCACAGACTCATAGATCTTGCTGACGGAAAACCGGTTCCTTCTCAGGATTTTCTGTTTTAGAGGCAATGAAGCAATAAAAATTCATATTGCATTCTGGGTTATGGTATTGTGTAGTGTTATAGATGGGTACCACTGTTTAGAAGGCATGTGTTGCCACCATCACAAGACAGAGGCACCACTTCAGTTTTGGACAGCAGACCACAGTGCTCCAGCAGAAGTACGTGTATGCCAGCAAGCCGTGTGCAAAGAAACATCTGTGTTCTGTCAGAGAACCAAAGTAGTGCTGTCCGAGTTTGTTGAGGAGTGGGAAGGGTTTATGTGACACTGTTGGTAACAAGGCTGTACAGCCTCAAAAGGCAGGATAATGGGGATGGGATTTACAACGTAGTATCAAACATTAATAAGATAAGTAAGGTCTAAAGGTTTGTGACATTGGTACAATACATTCATTCATTTTTTATTTGTTCACAAGATCTACATTAGGCAATTTTGCCTCAGATATAGAACACGTCCATAGTTTAAATGTCCATAAGGATAGGGTCATAACAGAATACAGAAAGTACAAATATACAAATGTAAGTTTAAAAACATCCAGAGAACCATGTTATAACAGAAAACCTCATATACATAATAGCAATTCATTACATTAATACAAATATTATGGTTCTTGACATAATCCTGTTTTTATTTAGGAAAACCATTTCAGTGACTGGAATTTGTATCCGTCTTCAGGTGGAACCTACTCAGTTGGACCCAACTGACAGAGCTAGTCTCTATCTTCAGACACTTGCATAAAAATAAGACAGGGTATAAGAGCCAAGCACAGCACAAACCATCTGCAATAGTTAAGACAAAACTTTAAAACATTTAAAGGTCATTGGGTTTATCTATTTTGGTTTCTATAATTCGTGGGCATGTATGAAGCCTAACACCTGAAAACTATCACCATATACAGAAAATATGTGGAATCCACTCACATATCTCTGATCCTATCCAATCAATCTACCCAGGTTGGACATAGCACCCGTCTGAACTCCTGTTGTCACAGCAGAAGTAAAAACTGAACTCCATAAAGTGTAGACTAAGAGGGAAAATTTGTTTCTTTTATCTTGGTACCATACAGAGAATTTATCTCTCTAGTGATGACTTCAGTTTTGATAATACTCTGATGCTAATTCTCATGCATGTGTAGTTTTTAATATTTTGTCTTAACTTTCGCAGATGGTTTATGCTGTTCTTGGTTTATATATCCTATCCTGTGTTGGTGTAGGCATCTGGAGGTAGGGACTAGCACTACTGAATAGGCCCAACTGAGTAGGTTGCACCTGAGGATGGAGACAGAATCCAGTTGAATTTTTAACTAAAAATAGGACAATGGCTAATGTGCAGAAACATAATATTTGTGTTTGAATGATAGATGAATGATGAATTGATAAGGATTTAGAAGAGAACGGGTGTAGCCAAAATATGGTACTATCCCAGAATTTTCCTGGAGGGAGTGAAGAAAACTAAAAAAACTCAGCAGGATAGCCATTGTCTTGCCAAAGGTTTAAAATGAGTACCTCCCACATATGAATCTAGAGACTGCTACATCAGCCTATGCCCTCAGAAGCTGGCTGAATAAACATCACAACTGATATGTGAGATAGAACACAGGGGAGTTGAAAGCAGTGAGACTGCTGATCACATGGCAAAAACAGGTTCTGAACTTCCCATTTGCAGGACCTGGACGGTGGTACAGCATCTAAGAAGAAGTCACTAAGCAGATCATCTCAAACCAGAGAACACCAGGAAAGCTGGCAGTGTACTTGTATTTCAGTTGCAACATGCCATTCCAGTTTATTCATAACATTTCTTTCATAAACCTGAAAGCAAAAAAAAAATATATATATATATATATACATTTTTCTCATTGTCTTTTTGAAGCAGAAATTCATCAACATCCAGTTTCCATATTGTTTTTACTAATGTTAGCAGTGATTGAGATTAATTTACCTAAGACATTTATCTTCAGTCAATTCTAAAGACTTCTTTTGCTGATTCTAATTTTAATCTAGGATTAAAAGAGGTTAAGTCTCCAAAGGCAGCAGACATACATACAAAGTTGCGCTATTAAACAAGGAAGAAGGATACATGCATGCTTGGACATGAGGAACAAAAGTTCCCTGAACTAAGGCATAATTTTTAGTAAAGGGGTATGTAAAAAATAAGTCACCCTGGATGCATTGCCCTTCTGCACGTAAACACTTGCTTCTGCAGTCTTTCCAATGTGGGAAACACATCTCAAAGTTCTCTTCTGTCTTGATTTTGAGACCTGCTTTTATATGCTGTTAAATTTCCCCCACAGATGAAATGTGAATAAGTTTAAGCCCCATCTTGAGTCTCAGTAAGAGCCAGAAGTCGCAGTTGCATGGTATGAGGTTGGGAGAATGTGGTGGCCAAAAGAACTAATGCAGGAATACCAAGTTAGAGTTGCATAAAGAAAGTAATTGGTTTACCATAAAGCAATGAAAATAAACCTAATTCAAGTATGTTGATGTCACAGTTTCTGCTAATAATATATTAACACTTAGGGTTATTGTACTGTACCATCATTAAAACCCTTCATAATTGATTCTTACAACCAGTACAGACCCCTCTTTTAGAAAAGTTTTCAGTTGGGGGAAGAAAAAGATCCAGTTTTCAAAACTGGAATCTCAGATGATGGACAGAGTACAGAGACTCTGTAATTGTAAGGTTTGTATCTCGCTGCTTACACTGCTGTTTCTATTTTCAATAATATTTCTGTAGGGTGTTCTATCATCAGCTGACGCTGACAACACAAATGATGAAGATGAAGATTCCGAGAAGTCTGTTTCTGCTCAGACAGTAACGTCTGGCATGGCATGGATGTATATGAATCGGGATGGAGCGTTAGTTTACAGCGTACAGCTGGATGAACTCAGTCTCGAGGATTCTCCAATGCTTGTTCTGGTATCAGGTCATCGAAGTGGGGGAAGACGGTCACTGTTGGAACTTGAAGACCTTACTCCAAGTCTTAGCTCAGGCTGGGCAAATGGTATGTTAGTTTCACATTGTATGTGTCATGAATATTCTTAAAGCTCATTAACAGTGTGATGTCACTCTCTTTCTGTAAGTCATGTTGTGTCTTGTACACAGTTTTGCTTGTGCCATGACCAGCTAAGTCGTTTGATATTTGTGCAGATTTAGTTGTTTCATAATAAATGTTCATTCTGGAGTATAAAATAACATTTGAACTATTAATATTCTTGTCGATTTTCACATAAAAATGACACAAACCTGTACGATAATATATGCTCGATTCATAGAATGGCTCTTTCAGGGAACAATCATCATGCTGTGCTCTTAATTTTTTATACAGAATGCATGTCCATAATAAATCTGGTGATTGATGCCTCTCTTGATCTATTAATAGATCATACCAAAGCAGATACATATAGACTTTAATCAAACTCAGTCACTAGCCTTCATTACACACTTATCAAGACAGTACACATTTAATGAACGTGTTTTGACCTTTAGTAAATTTGGTTTAACAGACTAATTCCCGTTTTTTCTCACACAGTTAATTATATGCATAAATCTTATCATTACCATTTCTTTAAATCGTGTTTCTTTTAAAACATGCTAATTGCAGTCATTACAATATCCAGTTAAATTATTATAATTATTAATAGGTCTAATTGCCTACCTGGATATCCAGAACACTAATAATGTTGTACATATGCAGTGTCACCTTCAGAGATAAACAGCACACCATGTATAAGAGCAGAGACTGATCATCACATAGCCCTGGGCATCAGGACATTTTGCTGGCTCCACGGAATTTTGGAAAAATCCGAATTGAAGACAAGACAGAAGCACATCAAATGTTATGAAACTCGTTAATAAAATACTCCAGGGTGAACATTAAAGAGTCTTAAGCAGCTCAGAGGCAAGTTTGTAAACAAATTTCCTGACCTCTGTTACTGGTTGCTTTAATGTGAATCTTGCCTCAAGGCCCCATACATGATGAATCCTTTAGTGCAGCAGACTGCATAGAGAGTACAGTCACAATGTGAAAACTAATCACGTGTTGAGTAATCTGCAGAAAGTCATACCAGTGAGGCAGCACATATAACAATCATCCTGACATTTGTGACAGAAGAACAAAACAAAAAGACACATAAAAATCTTAGTGGAGTGATCAAAGAAACAGTCCAGTTTGTCTCATGATGAACTTCTGAGGGAACTTGAAAGTACTGAACCATCTAACTACAATGGAACACTTTGGCATTCATAGAATTATTGGTTCTTGTTCTTTCATATAAAAGAAAGAGACGGTGATAAATGCAATTTCACGTATGTTAAAATATCACCACTCACAGTACAGCATTTTGCAAACTCTTGCTGCATTTTGATTCTGTGCACCAGTTGCACAACACGTCAGTCAACTCTATTCTTGTCAAAGTGATTACACAACAGTGTGAAACGATTGAGCATGAATGGGGCCATTTAGATCTTGGTTAACAAACCCTGTGTGTCCATAAACAGGTACTATAGATAGACTTAGTCCACGTGAACTTGAGCAGTTATACGCTGGTGAATTGGCCCTGAATGTTGCAACAAGATTGGAACCAAGTCTTGTAAGAGGAAGACTGGTCCCTAGGCTGATGGCTGATGCCAGGGACTCCCATTCACCTGTGCTGCTTAAGAGACCAAATGAAACAGTACCAGCTGCTTTGGTTGGAATGGCCTGGCTTGGTATTGATTCAGAGTGCAGCTTACATTTTGAGGTAAGAATTTGATTGTACCAGTTCTGTAGCAGCGAATAAATATTCCAATATTATCAAGGCTTACAAATTTATGTATTTCCAGAAGTGTGACAGAATGAATTCTGTATTATTACATTTTTAAAACGCTATAACATTAGCCTATACACAGCGGCCTCCGTAGTCTAGGGGTAACGTTCCCACCTCATGACTCAAGGTACACGGGTTCAAACCTGGCTGAGGTCGTGGAATTTTTAAGGGTAGAAAAATTCAGGGAACAAGTCCTCCAGGAGGGACTTAAAGCCGTGGGTCCCGTGTTGTAGATTTATGGCACGTAAAAGATCCTCAAGTCTCTAGGAGACCTCTGAGCAAAATTAGTCAACAAGTTTCCCGCCCAAGTAGTTTCCAATGCCTCTGGTAGATGGGGGCCTACCTCGTTGGCTGAATGGGGCTGATAGCATGCACCAGTACCGGTAGGGTATGGCGACAGTAGAAATTAAAGGGGGATGCACAATGGACCAGTAACTGGTCTAAGTGCATGGGGAAACCCACCCCCTCTAATAATAATAATAGCAGCCTATACACGAAGCACTTTAATATGTAACACCTGTAACAATTAATACACCCATGCACATGTATTCAACAAGAAAAAGAATGGTGATTTTTGTATGATGGAGGTGAACAAAATAGCGCTTTTGACCTTAAGCTGGGCAAACAAAAAATGTATGTAAGAAGCCTCAGGTAAGCACATGCCATTTGTGAACTTCTTTCTGTAGAAAAATATTTTTCAGTATTTTAACATAAAGTTTAAGAAGTACAATTTACTTGCATAATAGAAAAATTGGGCTTGAGGAATCAAACGACATCCAGAAAATATAAGGCAGTATGTTTACACCACCATAGCAGCCTTGACTGTGATGCATTGTGGCAACTCAGTAATGTAAATTTTGTAACTTCTTTGAGTATTCTTTGTTCAGTTTGCAGTAGGAAGCAGGAGAGTGACGTGAAAGTTACATTTTTATGAATATCAGATTTAAGGACAATAGATATGATGTTCTTTGAACTTCAGATGAAGAGAGACACGATGCATCCATATTTCTCTGTATGAATGCCCTAGATATATGCTGTAGAATATAGATATTTGCTTCAGTATTTCTCATTTTGGATTTATTCACTCTACATTCCATTTTCAGAATGGATGTTACAAATATTATTTGTGCAGTTTGTAAGGATATTGATGTATGGTTCTTATCAGTGTTGTTATGTATGAACCATTGGCTGCAGGTTTCTCCACCCTGCTAGAGTAGTTATGTTGTTAAGATTCCTGACAGAAAAATATGGTCATGGGTCCTGCAAAGCCCCAAACCTATAATGACTGTTCTGGCAAAGGCCAACAGCAATTTGCCCAACCGACTGACTGAATCTTAGCCAGTATACTTGCTGTCCAGACTAAGGATTATCATGGTATGTCATTTAAGCTATGGCCACTTCCTCCAAGATCCTTTCACTTTCATTGCTCATAGTACCATTCGATGCTGTGGAGTAGCTGTGGAGCTACTGAAAGCATGGCCATATAAAGTAAGAACAAGATAATGAATCATCATAACGCTGTAAACTCTGTTCTAATTCAGTAACTTGTCACTTGTGTTGTGTGTAGGTAATGCTGTCTGGCCTGGCCTCGGAGGACCACAGCCTCAAGTTGTACTTGAAAACACTGCCATTTGTAGTTCCTGGAGCCCCTGTCTTCAAAAGACTTTTGGAGGAGTTCAGAGGAAGCCACTTAGAAGGTTTTGTGATGGGCATATCACAAAATGAATTCCTGAGAATTGACTCAGGAGTTAATTTCTTGGAGGTGCATGATCACGTTTCAGGATCTGTTTGGTTGAGAGCAAGACTCAACTGGGTAAGTCTTCACTTTCATGCCCATGAATAAAAACGAATTAAAATGTGAATGTTTAAACATCCAAGGAAAATGTGAGATGTGTTTTTTAGGTGTACCAGGCTAAATGCTGAAATCAGAAAGAAACTAGAAATGTAGAAAAGGTATAGCTATCCCTGTAACAGGCTGTGGAGGCCCATGGGGTTGTGACACATCGAGGCTCTCACATTATCTAGACAAGATGGCTGTGATGTTGGCAGCCTTACTCTGGCCACCCTTTATCCCCAGGAAGATTCCTGTTACTAATAGAGACTGAGTTAACCCCAGGGCCCTAGTGCAGCTGGAAGAATTAGACCAATTGAAAAATCCAATAACCTGATAGGGAACCGAACCCGCGACTTTCGGGCTTGTAGCATAGTGCCCCAGCCGTGTGTGTGCCCCAGAAAGAACTATGCATTAGTAAATATAATATTCAGTGATCCATTTTTGTGCATAATTTCCAGTTGTACAAATTCCAGCTACACATATTCATTTATTTGTGGTTTATTTAATGCATGTGTCATTATCTCAGACTATACAGCACCATATGATGGATGATTTAATGAACAATGAATCGGAAAGAAAATGGAAGAAAACAATTGTGACCTAATTTGTGTTATTTCCAGATATTTGCTTGGGGACAGCTGAGTGAAACTTCAGTCAGAAAAGCTGGTGTTCCATTTGAGCCAACTTGTACAGTCCAGATTTTCACAATCCCTGTGTTTTGTAATTGCTGAAATGAAAACAGTACTTCATACACGGTTCATAGATGATCTTATTGAACAAGGATTTTTATAAGCTTAGCTCCAGTTCGTTAATTATTGACATCTGACCAAAGCAAATGTAGATGCTACGCCATTGTCATGATGATGTTTTGTATTTGACAAAAATGAAATTACTTTAACAAAAATTGCATATTTTTTAAGTACAACAAGATATTAGAAGGTCCTAGAGCTGTCTTGGTAATGGATGAGGACAGTGATCTGCTGGCAGATTCCCGAAGCATTTTGAGCAGGTGGAGGAGTTCTCTTCTCACCTGTTGAATGTCTGTAGGGTTAGTGACTTTAGCAGACCACTAGACATACTGCTGAGCCATTAGTACCTGAACCTGATCCTTTTAAGACTGAAATTATTTTTTAAATATAGAATATCATAAAGTTCCAGATATTAATCAGATTTCTGCCAGAACTGATCCTAGCAAGGGGTGAATAAGGAATAAGGAAGAATTGCCTGAGCAGGGCTAATAGCCTGTTACTGTACCATTTTACAAGAAAGTCGATGAAACTAATAATTATCAAGGCATATCACTGTTATTAACTCCATACAAGGTTTATACCCAATATCCTTCTCACAGTTTCATTATAGCAGACCAAGTACTGATCAGATTGTTTGCATAGTGAAACCTATACTGGTAAAACATTTGTTTGATATATTTCAAACTCAGAATTGTCTAAAACAAGAAGGTGCTTTTTATCACAATTGCTGTTCAAATTTGCATAGCATAAAGATAGTGAATAGATCATTTGAATATGTGGCAGTTCAAATATTTGGGAACAAGAGTAAGAAATCAAAATCTGATTCATGAGTAAGTTATGATAAATTAAATTCAGGTAATGCTTGCTATCATTCAGTTCATAACCATCAGAACCCATACAGTGCAGTGGTATTTAAATGGCATGCATGCTGGGGGCATGGACTAGATCATTTGGCTCAGGATAGGGACCAGTAGAGTGCTCTTGTGAACACGGTAATGAACCTTTGGCCTCAATAAAATATTGGACACTTCTTGAGTAGCTGAGAGACTGCAGTCTTCAGGGTTAACTTACATATGTAGGTTTCAGCCCAGCACACACGTGAGGAAGTGTGTTTGGGCCAGTGGGACAGTGGACAGGGACATATTATCAAGATGTACAGATTCTGCTGTGACAATACACATCTCTTGACCCACGGTAGAAGAGGTAAGCAACATTGTGCTCGGTCACTACTTGAACTGTTAATCGCTTGGGAACATCAGTTGCTGATGGTTTTTGATACCCTTGGTGACCCTAAAAAAATGGTTATTTTTATAACAGTTTCCTTTCCACTGTCCCTATTGGACGAAAACTGCTGTATGCATGAACACTCACTCACACTACATACTTTGATCCTGAAGATGGATGCAGTAAGTATCTATGTAACAACATTGCCCACATCCTTGCAGTGCAAAGGCCCAAGAAGAGAATCAACATCAGTGATGGATCATTGTGAAAACCTAAAATGAGTCACTTAGTTAACTTTGAAACTGTAAAATTTAAACTGTGGCATTTGTTGCAGATATCAGTGCCATTATCTTGCTTGCCTAAGTACTCAGACAATGATGTCCCTGGTAGTACTTACCCACAGATTGACAGTAGTGTTCCTGAAGCAACTAAATGCTACCACGAAATGCAGTTCTTTGATGAGGGCGCTCAGTGGCGATCAAAGCAAAACCCATGCACCATGTGTAACTGTCATCAGAACCTTGTAAAGTGTGATCCAGTTCCATGTCCACCACTGACATGCAGCAGCAGGACAGCGCCTGGAGAGTGTTGTCCATCTTGCACAAGTAAGTCGCTTGGTAGGAAGGAACCAGACCAGAGCATCCAATATACAAGAGAAGTAACTAATAAGATATATTTTAATCTTAATTTGGACCTTAATTTAACCTTCAACTAAATATACACTAATTTAACTAATTATATCTACATAATTGAGCTAAAAAGTAGTTAATACCAAGAGTTTTGTAACCAAGCATAATGTTACATGTTATGTAGGTAAGGTAAAGTTGTCCCTGTGCTTAACCAGTCAGGCACTATGCCATGAAGGTGTATGGGGAGTGGCTGTATAGATCCAGATTGTCTTGACCTTGGCATTAGTTGAAGGTGAGTGGTCAGGTTCACGTCCCTGCAGCTTTACTCCTGGGGAAAGAGCCCCCAGTACCCATTGGATAAGAGGGTGGGTGGACCCAGAGCCATTCTGGATGATGAGGAGAAGAGAAAATTCTTGACCCCACTAGGACTTGAACTCTGACCCCTCGGTCATCCAGCCCATAGCCAGTCACTATTCTGGCTCCTACATATTATGTAGTCATATTCATAATATGGATCCATATTAAAAAGGAAGCTGAGCACCTAAGCACAACCAATACGCATTGTGACAACCAAAGAAGGGTCGAAACATGTCGTGTTTTTAAGATTTTAATGTATATTTGTATATTTTTATAAGAAAGTGTTGTATCAACAGATAAAATACTCAGTGTACATGGTACACAATAGGATGCAACACATAAGATTTAATTTTTTCCCCCTCTTAGTTTGTGCCTAAATATTTTGTTGAATGGATGTCTTAGTTCATTGTATGTAAACTGCAGTTTGTTCTTATTCTTATGCTAAAATATCATGATGATATTTTCCTGTGGATGAGATTCAGTCACTATTATCTTTAGTGCAGGGAAATGTTCAGAGATGACATATGCTTACATTAAATTTGCTTTGTACTCGAGACATTTCCCTGTGGATGAATTTCTGTTCTGTTTTAAGGTCAGTGGGGTGGTATATTTATTTCTTGAGAAGCCATGCTTTTTGTCCTTGTTTATTCATCATTGATTCTTTGCCAAAAACAACTGCAAGGGTGTATTAATTCTCGCATCATGTGTTACTGTTATAGATTCAAGTGCATCCCAGGAAAGCAATACAAGTGTGACACGGGGCTGCTACCTGGCAGGACAGTTCTACCCAGCTGGAAAGAGCTGGCATCCGTATTTGCCCCCCAGTGGATTTGAACTTTGTGCGGTCTGCACTTGTGATGTATGAATCACTTTTCTTGACTTTGCAGAGCTAGTTTCATATTTCCCAACCCAAATGATAGACTGTGTTGTCTATTAGTTGTATTTAAATTATGGTAGGCTAGGATTATTCAAGCAAGGCCAGTGATCTTGGATTATGGTTCATCAATTTTTGTGTCATATTCATCATTAAAGGGCAAGAAGTTAACACCACCACGTTACAGAATGGATGAGTCGTTCAGAATATGTCTGTATCATGGGATTCTATAATGTCAACCATGTTTTTCCATTGGTTCCATGTTAGTGTTCGTGTGGAATTTATTTCAGTCCACAGTTACAACAAAACACGCTTTTTCACCCAACAGAAATGATAATGTCACAAGTAATCCTCCTATATCACAGACACATGTTTGCAGGATAGCCTGTGGCCATGGATAAAACCTGCTACATCACTGATGAATGCACAATTGCAATCTCAGTATCATAACACATAATTGTTTCTTTAAGAAATAGTTTTAGCTGAAATTGTTTTTGTTTGCACCCCCATTTTGTGTTTTAAATTTTACATTTATCCCAAATTTTTGTATAGATTATGTTTTATGTTCTCCATAAGGGGAAAATTTTATAACACACATCTGTAACATGGGAAAACACTGTACTAATAATACTGTGAATTATAACCCATAAGAATTACAGCAACCTTAAGAGTCCCATCGTAGTTTTTCAGCACTGAAGCTCATATGGATCTGAATGAAACAGGCTATAGGGTGTTGATGAATATGCCTGGAAAATTAAGAGGCGGGCTGTTTGGAACATTGTAATGAATGCAGTGACTCTGAAGATTAGTATTTTATTGGGGTTGAGATAGCTGCAGCCTTAACTATGGAGAGTACATTTTTCTGGGGTATAATGCCATGTAGTTTGGTACCAGCATTTTAGAGGAACCTCATGCCTCCATCATCAGGATGAAAGACAACTTCCTTCTATTCTACAAATGAAAGCAGCATGTCCATCTAAAACAATAGTATATATCTATCAAACTTCTTGCATCACATCCCAGAAGATTGTAATCTTCATGGTAATGAACTTTCAGGTTCAATAAAAGACACGATTTACTTGGATGGCTTAGCGACTATCAGCTTCTAAAGAAGAACTCTGCTCCATGCAGCTACTTTATATATATATATATATATTTTTTATTATTATTATTATTTCTTGCCATGGGGTGAGACTGAGTCCACTTGGTATGTCAGCCACTAATTGGTCTATGATGGATGAGTATGGAGCATTTGGTGGAAGGAAAAGTGGCAGGGGAAACCAAATTACATGGAGAAAATGTCCCAGTGTCGCTGTCCACCACATATCCCACAAGACCTGACCTGGGATTTAACACATGCTACCAGGGGAGTTAATTTATGAAAACAAATTTTTTTGTCACTATGTGCTAGCATCTTTGCATTGATTACAGAAAAAGTGTTATTTTATACTACAGTAACTTAGATTTAAGGAGATGTGATTACATTTAATTGATTTTCATTCTTTATCATAGGCTAATACTCTGGAAGTGCAGTGTCCACGAGTGCAGTGCCCTCCTCTAACCTGCAATGAACATGAAGCCTTCAGACCAGATAAGAAAGCATGCTGTAAACAATGTCCCATAAAATCAGAAGATGGTAAGGTGCCAATGGATCAGCAGAGCCCTAATGGTACACTTACACATCGCACTGATGTGGATATCCTGGCAAGCGGAGGCTGCAACTATCCCGCTACAGGAGAAGTTTTTGAAAATGGTCATGAGTGGCACCCAAAAGTACATTCACATGGGGAAGTAAAATGTGTCTTATGCAGGTGCAAGGTGAGTTCATGTGAGATTCATCTATTCCTCACATTTCCAAAATTGTCAATTATTTGTTACTATTATTGAAATGTTACCTTTCCTTGCAGCTAACACTGTTATCACAACATTCCATACACAGTGTAGTGGCGCAAAAGTCGATCTTGAGATTTTGACACGTTTTCAGCCCCCCACAAAACTTCTAAGAGATAGAAGGCAATAGATCCTCACAGTCATTAATCTCGGTTTTCTAGACCGGAGCTGCTGTTTCCTTCAAATAGTTCCTCAGTCATCCTCACGAGGATATCCCGTTCCAGACCCACTATTTCTAAGAAAATCTGGTAACGCTAGGAATCGAACCTGGGGTCTCTGGATCTGTAGCCAGGAACTGTGACCACTAGACCACGGGCAGCCAAACACAGTAGGGATGTGATATGTACACAATAATAAATTGTTCAGTGTATTTGTACATGGTGTTGGATGTTTATACCTACCTTCCAAATTAATGGCTTCTCATTCCTGAGGCTCACAAACTTGATATTCACACTTGTGAAGACCTAAAATCTTAGTGAATTTTAGTATATTTCCACATCATCGATAACAGAGTAAGGAAGGTGATTTTCTTTATTTGTGATCGTTCATCCCATTTATACAGGAAATGATTGTAATTGCTAAGAGTCCATAATATCTACACCAGCTCACGTGATGAAACAAAACTATTTATTTATTTGTTTGTAGTTTACTTAATGTCACTATCAGTATTGAGCTTCAAATGAGTGGTCCATAATGTATTGAAAAGATGTGAGAGGAAGTGGTCGTGACCTGATTTAAGGTACTATTCTGAACTGGGCACATGAGGAACAAAGAGAATTTTGCAGGATATCTGGATATCAATGTTGCATCTGAATTTCAAGCTAATGTACATCCCAAATACAATTTGGAAATATTTTCACTTGAAATAACTTACTCAGTTGCTGATAATGGCTTAAAACTATATGAAGTGTATTCATAGAATGACTGTATTGATCAATGCGGTTCTAAAGATGAAAATTAAGGATAATGCATTTATGTCTTGATATACCTCCAAGCATTCAACTATTTGTGTGTTTGAAGTTCAGCCTCACAATTTAGTCCAGTTCACATTGTCATCTTCCAGTGTATCCATGAGCTTTCCCAATCAGAACTATCTATGCTTATTTTGCATGCTACATGCTCTTCCATCTCACTGTGACAATAATAAGTGATGAAATAAGGTGCGGAGTTCCTTGTTCTGTTTCCATACTGTCATGGTATCAATTAGTGTGGTAGGTAGATAATATTCAGAGAATCATATTACTTCCACCTTCAGGCATGAAATGAACCAAGTTAGGAAAAGCGGGTAGTTATACAGAAGAAACAGAAAATAAAAAAGAGGAGGGAAAATTTGGGATTTGGGGAAGAATAGGCAACCATTTCAGGAAAGGATGAAGGATGAGTAACATATTGACCCTTGCAGGACAGTTGTTGACTTTTTATGGACACCAATAATTTTTTTGGAATAAATAAAGAAAGAATATAGTGATGTGTCACTGAACTCACTTGTCAGTTAATGTGCTGTGTTATAATGTATTCTGCTGGAAAACAGTGGTGAGAAGGTGCACCTGTGACTGCCTATTTCTTCAGTGTACAGTCCACTAAGAACCTTGACCCTCTTTACAACAAAGGCCCATTCTTGTGTCCAGACTCCATGCTAGGTTTCTTTTGAGGTGGTGGTGTTAGCATCAAGCTTAAACCCCCCACACATGGAGGACCAGTGGATACCTTCTGTCTGACCGCTATCCTTCAACCTGTCTGGCATAGGTGACCCTACAAGGAGCTGTCAGCCCACTGGCTTAGCTTTCCTGTAATCTCCCCACCTCTGAAAGCAGCAGCACATCTAGGAAGCCTATGATTACTCTTGTGTTAAAAGTTTTGTGACTGTTCTTCTGTTATTGGTTTCAGGATGGTTCAATAAAGTGTGAACGCAAAAGATGTCTTCGATCATCCTGCACACCCAGTACAAGTTCATTTACTTCCTCACGAAGACGCAACATTTCGCAGTCCACAGTAACCACTGATGACTGCTGCCCTCAGTGTCGACGAAACAGGCGTCATCATCGATCTTCATACAACAGCTGAGCTGATTGTGCTATCTCGGACTTCAGAGTGTACTCAGACCTTAACCATACTTGCATCTGAAAATCGCTCAAACTGCAGCAAGGTCAGGAGTGTCAGGAGGATCGGCAGTATCGACATGTACATATTAAAATGTCAACGAGTTCATACACCAGCATAGCCATTTTTGGCGCCTGTGTTATACTGTGAATACTATATAATTGTAGTTATATATTTATAGCCCAGGGGTGGCTAAACTACACCCCATGGGCCGATTAAATCAGTTCAGCCCAAGACATTGTTTCGATATCATGAATAACATGGCCGTCTATTTTTACTCTCTCATAGCACGGAGAATGTATTGTAATGACAAGAAAATTGAAATGTTCATGGAAATTCAAATTTTTTTGGGATCCTAGTATATGTATGTACTATACTAGATATGAGGATGGAGAAATGGTGCTCACTCCAGACTGGTTTTAATCCAGGAGAAGACCAATTATTGCTCAGGATATCATGTCGGAATTAATCATTAGTGTCATTATTGTTATGTTGTATTTTGATGCATACAAATGACAGTCAGTACTGATAATGGAGCTATTTTAACTTTTTCAGGTATTGAATTCCTCTTGTAGGATCTTCTGTCTTACATTACTTTGATGCACAGGCCTGAGTGAAAATAATTACCAACACTACGATAGCATGAGTGCTGCCTATAATTCTGCATAAAGACTGAGTTCCTTGAAACCAGTCAGTCAGTGATGGATGAATATTCTGAAGATAACTGGCTTAAGAGGCTCTTTTGTTTACTGGAGAAGCTTTGTGTGGTACCTGTTTTCAAGGAATGGAGATCCTTGAAGTTGTTTAATACATATTTTATAGGAAACATGGACATAAGTTGTAATAACATCATTAATATTTATGAAATAACAGATGTATTTTAAGTGTATCCAATTATATTAACATACGAAGTAGGTAATATAATTTAGAAAGAAAATGGTGAGAAGCAAACGTATTACAAACGAAGTAACAGATGTTACATATCAGTTGTTTTGATATGACCAGCATGTTCTTGTGCTCATTTTTAGCCTGAATGTCAAATCGCTGGTTGAGACACTGTGCAAATCCCTGTCTGAACCAGTCTTGCCAAAGCATGAAAGTCAACTGTAATTAAGTTGTTATTGCAAGAAACGGCATATTAGTATGTATATATGAGTATTTAGTGCCTATTGGTTCCCCAGCTGGAGCATGACACTCTTCATGTTGAAAGTCAGACTTGAAGTTGTATCCTGTGGTAATGAACTTTGACAGTACTCCACAAAACCTTACAGAAACCAGCCATAATTGAAGGACTTGACCAAACAAATGCATACACAATTCACCTATGTTTATGTCATGTTAAATGATTGATATGTTGTGAGGGTAATCCCATTGTGTCATAAGTTTTAGAATAAATGACACAGGCTTTAAATTATTATCTTAATAAGATTTTCAGAATTCTGTTAGGAGTCTGCAGCTGTGACATCATTGTTGTTACCCAAAAGAACCAAAGAAGACTGAAATACAAATTCAGCTGATGATCAGGTGATTTGATTTCAGTGAATTTCAGTTGAGTATATATATTTATTTATATGTTGGTTATATTTTTCATTCCATACTAGCCTAAAGACTATTGAAGTTTTAAGCAGTAAATTCTTAAAAACAACTTCACCAAGAATACCTAAAACAAATACCTCAGAAATTTGTAGAGAAAGAACTACAGTTATACCAAGATGCTAAACTGACAGATTATGCATCAGTGTTACCATCACGCATTTCCACACACAATAAATTATACAACTTTTTCTGGTGATGCTTTCTCAGTACTGAGATTGTATAGCATCTGATAGCAGGATGACTGATGAATTGGAAAGTATTTGGAAGGAAACAGCCATGGCCTAATCAAGTTACTATCCAGACATATGCATGGAATAACTGAGTAAAACCACCACAAAACTTACACCAGATGGGTGCTGTCCGAGTCAAGATTTGAACTAAGCATCTTCCAGATACAGATTCTCAGTCTAACTTCTAGACAAACCAGTTCAGTAAAATACATGAAAGGTATATACTCACTGTGATCACAATCCTGAAGCATATCTTATTGAGGAAGGAAACTGACATGCCTCTCAAATCCATGCATTTAACAACAAAACTAACAATTCTCCTGTAATTGTATAAGGAGGAGAATTTGGGGGTGTTTATTTTTGTGTGTGCATGTCTGCGTGTACAAGTCACTCTTTGAGAGAAGAGTGCGAGGTGAACATTCGATTATTATGTATATGATTATGAATATTCATCTAGAACTCATGTATATCAGTGGTTTTGGTATTGCTTTCTCATTGCATCTCCCTCTCTGTCAAGTTCTCGCATAGTGTCCAAAATGTACAATCAGTCTTTTTATTGTTTGTGAATCACATCTATTGGTGATATCAAGTGACTCCCAAGCTCTTAATATGGTTTACATACAATTGTACATTTTTACCTATGATGCAATCATTGAAAAATTTTCCTTGTATTTAGAAAAATCATTCTGTAAGTGAACTGGGATTGCTCAGGTGGTATAGTGACTAGACTACAGACAGGTAACCATCAGTCAGGGTTCAGTTAATTCGAGATGCAAGATTTTCTTTTCTTCTCCAGTGATGATGATAAATTGAATCCATCATAAATATGTTTCACTATGTAGAAGCATGGATTTATAGGAGCAAATGGGATGTGAGCTGGAAAAGTGAGAATAGGTGTTCAGTTGTCAGCAGGGAAATAAATTATTCTCTTCTCCACAGCATCCAGTCTGGTTCTGGGACCCACCCAGCCTTCTGACCACTGGATGCCATTGGCTCCTTCCCCAGTAGTAAAGCAGCCAGAGTGTGAAGCTGACCTCTCACCTCTGATAAATACCAGGGTTAGGAATTGTGTGCACCTATATAGCACTGTGTTGCCTATTTAAGCACAGAAATTACCTTACCATTGCCATTAACTTGTGATATATGCTGCTTGATTGAAACAGAAAATTCTGTCAGATATTTATCATTATTGTTTTCATGTTTTGTGAAAATGTGACAAATTTGTGAAAAGCCCTGTTTAAATTTACCATTTCTGTGTAAATACCATGCAGATATTTTGAAAACATTTACAGGCTGTTTTTTTCTGATCTGAGGGTTTAAAATTTGTGTAACGTCTATGATATTGAACACAACTATATGGAACTTCCACAAATCATTCTAAAAATTTTGAATTCTTTTTTTGTTATGATTGACAATGCTGAGCTTAGTAACATGGTGACATCCTATATGATGGATCAGGAAGTTTGGAGGAACAGGCAGTGTGTGTGATAAATGTGCAAAGGGATGTGAACGTAGTACATCTGTTAATATGTAAGAAATTTTTGGCACAGCGTGGGTGGCAGTAACCAAGTCCAAGAAGAATCGCATGACATTTAGCAGAACAGATTGGGGTCTAAGCAGGCACTGCATGGAAGATCTGTTGTGTTACCATACAAAATGCAGCTGAGTCAGCCTGTGTCAGAAGATGGAATAGTGAGATGTTGCTTTTCCATGAGGGTGGACAGTCTGGGTGTCCCTTGTTTCTCCAGTGAAGCACACTTCTACATGGATGGTTACACAGCACATAGCAACAGAAGAGTGAGCAGGGAAAGAATCCCTAGAAGAGCAGAAGGTTTTGATAACATTTTTCTGATCCATCATATGTAACACCAACTGGTTACTTAGTTCAGTTTGGCCAATAGCAACAAACAAATTTCCCAAGTGTGTAGAAAAATCCATGAACATTTTGTATAGTATTGTTCAGTAATAAAAAGTTATACAAAGTTTAAGTATCAGATGATGAAAGAACATTCTGTGTATTACATTAAAAATTCACTGAGCATCTTTGAGGAGAGTTTGTATACTTTGGAGTACCAACGTTTTAAAAATAAGATCTAAAAGTATGAGATGATGGTATAGTAATACTGTTATTGTGTTTATGGACTTTTTATAAATAAAAACAGGACGATGAATAATGTCCAGAAACGCAGTAATTGTACTTTATACAAATCCCAGATACTATTTGACCAGAAATGTGGAAGATATCATGCCTTGTCAGTAAGTGAATGATTGCAAAGGGCACGTTACATGGGATATATGTATCTGCCACTATATAGCAGCTGTCATTAAATGATATTGTATGCACAATTTATGATGTGGCATGGGTAATTTATATTTTTGTTTCTAAATTTTGTATTTAAAAATGTAGGATCCACATTTTATTCAGGTAAATATGGTGATATACTCCTGAAATCAACTCTTAGTTTAATATGACTGTACAAAAATCCAATAAGGGAAACATTGCGTTGTAACACAGTTACTGCCATGGTCCCCTTCTTGGATTTTACACGCTGGGCTAGCCATTTTGTCCACAGTAATTGAATTTTAAACTTCAAAATGGAAGTGAAAGAGCAGAAACAACAACAATAATAATTTGTTGATTTGTGTGCTGAACTCAGAAGCCAGGGACCAATTACAAAGTTGGAATGGATACAAAGTTACACAAACAAACAAGGAAATAGATATAAACAAGCAAACAAGTTAAGTAAGTTGATGTTTTCAATGTTTAAACATAAATAGTTAACAATAATAACAATTCATTTTAGAGTGCTTGTCAACAAGAATGTCCTGAATGTAATTAATTAATTACAACAGGAACAGTGATAATAATAATTGCTACATTTTTCAACTCCTTCAAGATCTGATGAGCTACAGTTAAAGTTCCTTTATATTTCAGTGACAAAGCAGAATGTCATTCATACATACATAAGCTACAGCCCTTCATGTGACAGATTTGGCACTGGAATTTGGTAAACTTCAAACCAAGAAGTGACAGGATTGGCAGTGTGTTAATTTCACTGAGGTACTGTTCTTTGTGATGCATTATATAGGACAGGTACATTTGTCTCTGTACAACCTGACATGCAAGTTGAAGCGCTGAGTTGCTCAAAGTGAATTGTTTTCTGAATATAGTACTTTGTTCTGTACATTCACTACCAATCAAATTACCTGACAGGCTAAGGCTTATTTTGACCCTAATTTCAATCCCATCAAGAGACAGGCTGCTATCACTGGCACATAAATATCATTTTCTCCTGCTCAAAAGTCACCCAAATGCAGAGAAACCTTAAATGTGGCTTGCTAAAACTTGAAATAATAAATATGTACAATAATTGCCATATGTTTTTTGCTTGTTTTCTTCAATTTCCATTTTGAATGTAGTTAATTCATTTTTTCAAGGAAAAATGGCAGTCCAAATATGTAAAATCCAGGGGCGTAGGGTACATGGATGTGGTGGAAGCATTGCTTCCCTATAGAAAAGCAACCAAGAACATTTCTGGCAATTTTTCAATTTCAAAAAAATATTTCATACTTCAAAATATTAATTAATCTGAGAACATATATTACATATAATGAGAATATTGCAAGTTTTAATGTGTTACATAGACAATTTATCAGGATAGATCAGTTATTTTCTTCCAAAATGCAGGGAAATTTAAACTGCAACACCCGCGGAAGCAGCAGGTCTTTCGCTTCCACCCTCCCCTGGGTTAACTGGCTGACTCAATGTCAGTGTTGTGTGTAAGTGAGCTATGCGCTATGGTATGCTACCAGCTTCGTGCTTCCAGCAATGTTGTCAGATGTAAGGCACAGTTTGCAGTAGAATAATCTGTGACCTTGCAGTTAAGCGTGCTTACTAGAAATTCGCAGAACCAGGATAGGTTGTCATCACTGGCTTTGATGAACATTGAAAAGTCCTTCCTAAACAAACTGCAGTCCAAACCCATTTTTCTAGATGAGGTTATTGATCTGTTTGCCAAGAAAAACAGAAGAATCGAGCTGAATTATAAACAATAAAGTAAGCATTAATTATATTCCAGGTTCACAGCCCTCTCATTTGATGGCTATAAAATTGTGTTGATAATTATGTGTTATTTTAATATATTACCTTAAATTTAGAATACATATTAAACTATTAGCTGTTTTCTTTTAAATAGAAGATAGAAACTATAGGATATGTAGAAAAAATTTATATACACGTATATAAAGTTGCTTCCCTGCTTTCGGTAGTCATGCTACGCCACTGGTAAAATCCCAGTATGTGGGCATGGAATGAAGTTATACCAAATAACTGTGGTAATCATTCTGATAACTGTACATCTGACTTGCGATTATACAATTGTCAGTTTTGTAGCACAATGGATATGGTAGTCTTCAAATAAGACCAGATTCTCATTCAGAGATTTCTGAGTTTGATCAGATCTGTGTATGGATTTTTCTGCTCAGAAATTGAAACCTTTACCTTCACTGAAAAATTAAATTTTGTGACTCTGAAGAATCCCAGTCCCCTTCATGTTAAGCTGTTGATACCTCTGCCAACCATCAGTCTTGTAATGACATTGTCATTTTATGAAACTGGTAGAGCCGTAGTGGTGTCCATACCTGAGAAATAGGTTCACAGCTTTTGGTCAGATAAGGAGGAATATTGTCACTGGAGGCATCAGACAAACAACAATGGACATGTGTATAGTGATGTTTTTTTTCTGCCCTGCTTCTGCATACAGACTTTCTGTTATCAGTCAGAGAGTTACCAGACTTTTTTAAAATTAGATTCATGATTGCTAGATGATTTGAAAGATGAATTTTTTTTAATTTTATCAATGTTTATCTTTTATTGATGCTGCCAGGTTTCTCTGTATTATTAAGCTACATGCCTGTTTTATGTGGTTTGAAATTAAATTCTTAGCTTTCCTTGAAAAACCAGAATGCTATAGTGATATGGATGAGATAGACATTTTGTGGCATGGAGATTACTGTGTCCTGCCATATAGTCTGGTAGATGTCTTGAAATGTCTCTGAAAATGCAACATGTGAACCGGTGAACATCAGTAACATTCCAGAAGACAGTAATTGTCACAGTTACTTCTATGAGAACTGCAAATCTCACATTTTATGGCACGTTATGTCTTATTTCTAAATGATTTTTTGTGGTATGTCATATCATGTTTCGGAACACTGAAAAGAACAAATGAATAAAGGTCTTGTGGATGTGTGACAAAACTTGATAATCAGTTACTTAGTTGTAGTAAGGTGTTGACTTGAAGGTATGTAAAAGTTATTATAAAGGAAGGGAAGAAATGCTTATTTCAGATGTTCCCGTGCAGTGCCAGTAGGAAGTGCTTTTCCCCACTTGCTAATTGAATAATAGTGTGTCAATTTGAAACAAGAGATAGTTCAAATAAAAGCTGGAAATTGTGTACTGACAATCTTCTATACACAGAAATACACCAACATTGTATAGCAGCAGTGATAATGGCTGGTGTTCAAATGTAATGGCGCAGAAGTATACATTATTAAAAATACTGCATCTTCGTGAATAATACGATATTGTCTGTACCATCTCGCCTATCAACATTCTGTGTCAGAAGAATTTTTGTATTTTAAGTTACATTCTTGGTAATTTATGTGCAAAAAATCTCACTGTGAATCTCATTAACACAATTGTCAGTTTTGCTTATTTAATATCATTGCTGCACTTTTAGTTATATTCTAATTAATGCTGTTAGTGTTTCTAATTCATGAATATCTTTGGAGCACATTTTAGCATCAGTATGGTGCAATAGAGACTGTCAGTGTGGTGTGTCACATCTTCGGTTCATGCAGCTGCCAGGTCCAGTAACACGTCCTCCAAAGTGTATGAGAGGAAAAGAGTATAGAAATCATAATTGACATTTCCAATGCAAGAATCTGTAGAAAGGATGGGATATATTACTTCAAAGTAAGTTGGAAGAGTTACTGCTTAGTAGCAGTAAATAACAACCTGCTTTCTGTGTTGGATTTCAGGTTTTCATAGCTATGACTATGAAGGGTACAGTCATCTGATTTAATGCTGTGTAGTCTTTAGAGAACCTAACGCTTCAGACGAAATTGTTGCCTCCATCTTCAGGGTTGAAGAGTAAGCCCAGCCCAGCTTGCAATCTGCTTCTGCTGGTTTTTGATTGATCTACTCTTGAGCTCTGAAGATGGAGCTGATATGATTCCCTGAAATTTTGGGTTTTCTCCAGTCCACATGGCCTTACAGCTCATAAGACGTAACTGTTCGTTGGGTGCCATGATTTCGGAATTTATGTCCAAAAGTTGTTTAATATTTTGTAAATATTCATCTGAGTAAAATATATATTCATGTTTCATATTGCATAAATTTTTATATTATTATTTCAATATTGTAGACTAAAAGGGTAAGTTCAGAAGCCTGCCATATGTAGTGAACTATCATCTCAGTGTGCATCCAAAGCCTTCGTGGTGAAATGTGTTTGTGTCACACACGGTAAGAACAAAGTGTGAGTATGAAAAAATAACTGATTAATCATGTTAATTCTTTATGAATGTACTCATATGTGGGAGGAAGTACAAGAGCGTGGCATAAAGTCCATATAACAAAAATTTCCCAGTCATTTTTAATGTGGTCTCATGAAAAAGGTGTCAGGGAAATATATTTAGGTATAAGGACAATGGTGCTGAATAGAATATAATGCTTAGTAATGTGTAATTGGGTGGGGGGGATACTATCTAACTACACAGAGCAGAGGCATTTCTAGAGGCTGGTAGTCGTGCAGCTAGTCAAGACATATACCACGTTGTGTGAAATTTGAAAAGTTTGTATGGATAAAAAGAGTAAATATATTACATTTATGTTTATTCACTGTCACGGTCAGTAGAGACCAAAACGTATAGTGTGATTGATATAAAAAACTGTTTGACTTGTGTTCACTCGATTTCAGTCTTTTTATTATAGAAAAAACCCACAATGTTGTGTGACAGTAAAATAAACGCACAACGTAAAGTTGATTACCATGTTCATAGCAGCCCATCACTGGTCGATGTTCTGAGCCTGGGATAAATTTTGTAATAGGTGATAAAATGGCAGATATACAACAAGAGTGAAGTAATTTCAAATAACTTATGGCATATATAATGGCAGATGTGTATTTCTTCAGTTTACCGGTCTTTTAGCAACAATTGTGAAAGTTGTGTTTGTAAGTTCACCAAGTTTAAATGGTTATTATGTCTAATATATGAGATTATTGTGTAGTACCTGTAAAGTAACAATATATAAGTTTAGCAGAAATGTTTAAATAATATCAAGATTTCTATTATTGAAGTATCAACTTTTAATGTAATAAAATATATAAATTGTACTGCAACTCACTGTTTAAATGAGAGACACTAAGAGACTGTAAAGGTCTGTTCAATTTGCATCATGCTTGTATTCAACAGAAGAAGCAGAAAATTGTTTTTTTTAATTGATGTTAAAGTGTTGGTTTACACTTTGACCCTGCAGACCCTGAAGTCTCCTCAGTCTGTCTGCACAAGTCTTCATGGATTTATAAGGAGAACTACAACAGTCTCAATGAATTACACACTCCAAATATTACACATAAATAAAGACTTCTAATCATACATTAAGTCTTCACAGTCCAACTTCCAATTCTTCTGAGCTCCTAGTTCCATTGCACTCTGACTTAAAGCTCACCACTCTCCCCGTATAGCAGCGGAACAGACATGGACCTACTGTAAACATATATCACATGACTGTTATCCAGCCATTCTATTGGCACATCAGTCGGATCTACAGAAATCCGTGTGGATTTAACATGCGTAGACCTCAATAGATGTGACGCCATGTGCTCCGGTAGTTCACTGACGTTTCGGAGGAACGCACTGCTGTCATCTTCAGGGCCGAAGAGTAACTCCAGCAAGTAGAGTGTTCGGCACGGCCTTAGATCCTAGAAGATATTTCTCTTCATAAGTGTGTAAAGTTGGTGGTGCTGCTGATTATTATTATTCAGTATTTATCTCCGCAAGTCTGTGTTCATATTTGAAATGGCCGATTTCTGAAGATTTTCCATCCATAATTTGTATTATACTGTAGCATCCTGCTGCACTTCATTTAGTATCACGTGCAGCACATCTTTCTATAAAACTTACTAAATGTTATTCAAAGGCCGCGCCATAGCTCAAGCAGTTAGTCGCTGTCTTCCCACTGCGGCGGCCCGGGTTCGATCCCTGTCTGGTCAAGTGGGATTTGTGGTGGACAAAGTGGCGTTGGGGTGAGTTTTCTCTGAGTACTTCGGTTTCCCCTGCCAATCTTCATTTCACAAATTCTCCATCATAATCACCCGGGGCAGGTACAATAGGCCAATCAATGGCCGCCGTTCCAAGTGGACCCAACTGGACTCCACCCCCCACTACTTGAATTAGAAATCAGGAGAATGAATTCTAAAATGAAGTCTTTATAACAATTCTAGCATATTTGCTTATTTGTTTCATATTTCTATGCAACTCTTTGTTTGATACATTCTTTTGTTGGAATATATTATATGTAGCGTTCTGTATGGGTGTGAAACTTGGTCTCTGACATTAAGGGAAGAACATAGACTGGGGATGTTAGAGAACAGGTGCTGAGGAGAATATTTGGACCAAGGAGAGATGACTTGATTGGAGGTTGGAGAAAGCTACATAATGGGGAGCTTCATAACTTGTACTCTTCTTGAAGTATAATTAGAATGATCAAGTCAAGGAGGATGAGGTGGGCAGGGCATGTATCACGAATGGGGAGAAGAAGAATTCATATAGGATATTAGAAGGAAAGAGACCATGGGGAAGACCAAGAGATAGAATGAAGTGGTGTGGATTGGATTGATCTGGCTTAGGATAGGGACCAATGGAGGGCTCTTGTGAGCACAGTAATCAACTTTCAGGTTCCATAAAACGCTGGGATGTTTTTGAGTAGCTGCACAACTGGTGACTTCTCAAGAAGCGATCGGCTCCATGAGTGAATGATACGTAGTGTAGGTCTTCATATAAACTGTTACTGTTGTCCCATTTTAACCAAAATTGGACTGTACATAACAAAGTTTAGTAAAATTCCCATATATCAAAAGTGATGAAAATCCGTGTAGTGATTCTGAAGTTGTTATATGTGAATAAATGTAACAAAGTAATAGATACACTTTTGTTGTGATCACTCTTGGCACAGTCACTATATATGTTGGAACTCATGTATGTTATATAAATCACAGGTTGGTGTGTGGTCTCCTGGCATGCAGGAGTGCCTCCTGCAGCACCTTCAGTGTCAGATCCACCTTCTCAAGTGTTGCATTGTAGCCCATTAATCCAATACGTATTACTTTGCCCACAGTGGGACCTAGACCTCCAGAAATCTCCAGGCAATATCTGAAAGTTGTACAAAACATACTTCATACTTATCATACTTCACATAAGAAATCTTGCGCTCACTAAGGAAATACAAAAATTGAAAATAAAGTAGACCCCCAGAATCAGAAATCCTTGGTAATAAATAGAAATATGTAACTAACTAGTGAATTTCGATTTATAAAACATGTAATTGAGGGCTGTTAGTTAAAGCATGATTTTGGTTTATGTTTAACACTACCATTTCTGCACACTAGAAAGAGAAACCAAACAAAAACCTTCTTAAATTTCCAAGTACATATTCAAACACAAAATAAAACTCCCATCACTTTTTACTTATTCCATATTAAAAAGCAATTATTGGAGGTTTATCTTTTGACATTGTACACACCAGTTTTCTGAACAGAACTCCAATTTAATTAAGAGTGTGCTGTGTTTAAAAATGTAATAATGAGGAAATTAAATGAGCTTTAAGAATGCCAATGTAATTGGGTAACTGAAATAAAGAGACCAAGTTCATGTGCTTAAATAAACACCTCTCACGAAGACTAGAGAAAACAGAGGTATAGCTCCACACGTTGTTAGACTCAGTACTAGATGAGAGTGCCCTGACTCCTTTATGCTTGGGGAAATAGATCCTAGAACCCACTGCAGAGGAGGCTTGGGGCAGTCACCATAGCCAGTCATATTACATGATGAAGAAATCCTTAAATTGCCTTTTTGTACCCAGACCAATAGGTAGGACTGAAACTGGATGGGACACACCAGCTTTGTGTTGATGATGTTAGTTAATTGTGCCATGGCAGTTGAAAGGCAAGAATAATGGAGCCAGAAGAAATTGTTCGCTGCTAGGTGACATGCATGAGACAGTAGAAGGGCTGTTGAAGGCAGAGTTTTTAATGCAGCCTGTGCTGAGGGTCTAAAGTGAGGACCAACAGAGAAAGTCAGCCAACTTGTTTGCTGCATAGACCAAGGTGAAGCCAGACATAGAAAATATAAGAGCCTTAAACTTGGTAGTTGTCAAACTTGCAACTGTTCATGTGACTAAGCTGCCATTGTAGCATAAGATAAGTAAGACACATGATCTGCTTTGCAAAGCCTGGACTGACAGAGAGGACTTTTATGTAGTGCACAAGGAAGATGTTTCCATAACATGCCATGTGTGTGATATGTGCACTTTACAAAGACCAAGCATATTCATAAGAAACAAACTCATGTTCTCTTCGAAGACAATGTTACATAAGGACTATGACCACAAGGGTTCAGTTGTAAACAAAAAAGCTCTCTGGTTGTGATCCTCATGGGGCTTGGCACCAAGATGAATTGATTGGCAGTAAACCAATTGTAAAGAAATTCTGACTCTTATTCTGCAGTTAGCCAGACATGACAAGGAGTTGCAAGATGGTAGGCATGACATAAGCACAAGAGCAGAAGAGGCTCCATTGTTGTGAGCTGTTACTAAGCAACACCTGGCCACGCCATGGCTCAAGCGGTTAGTCACTGGTTTCCCACCGCAGCTGTCCGGGTTCGATCCCGGGTCTGGTCAAGTGGGATTTGTGGTGGACAAAGTGGCACTGGGGCAGGTTTTCTCTGAGTACTTCAGTTTCCCCTGCCAGTCTTCATTCCACCCATTGCTCCACAGTCACCCTCACCTATCATCTGGGGCTGGTGCAATAGGCCAGAAGTGGCCACAGTACAAGGGACTCAGTCCCACCCCACTAGCAAAAAAAAAAAGCAACGCCTGGTGAAAACAAAACTTTTATATGTGCTGCAGTACAGTGTGTAGATCCATGAAAATATTGTAGTTGCCTGTAGTATTCAGTAAGTCCAATTACGAATTCAAACCCCATATCTAGTCACAGAAGCGCTATTAGATGCTGTGGAGGAGTCTGGCACTAGAATAACAATAAAAATATATTGTTGTCCTGACACCAGAATGCAGGATAAAATCATAATTTAAAAAACTAATAGATCCTTTGAAAATGTGGCAAAGTTCAGATATTTAGGAATCATGGTTACAAACTGAATTTACATTCATGACTAAATTGAAAGCAGTGCTTACTGCCATTCAGTTCAGAATCTTTTGTCTTCTTATCTGCTGTCTAATCATAAAGATCAAATATACAATTTTGACTCTAGTTTTGTATGGGTGTGAAATATTGTCTCTGATATAACAGGAAGAATACAGACTGAAGAGAATATTTGACCCAAGCAGGGATGAAATAATAGGAGGCTGAGCAAAATTATATAGCAAGGACCTTCATTGCTTGCATCCTCACCAAACATGATCAAGTAAAGGAAGGGCAGGACATGTATCATGCATGGGAGAGAGCAGAGGTATGGGATTCATAGAACTTTCAGTATAAGCTCCTGATGATAAATTTAAGGGATGACCATTGTGTTGTTGCAGAGATGGTTCATGCTGACATGCACATATAGACAGACATGCAAAGACTGCATAAAAAGCTTACGTTTTCATAGCATATTTTTGGATAACTCTCCAGTCAAGGCCCCTTGGCACTTTAATTGTTGTTACAGTAGGCAGCCTTGCTTCTTCCTTCTCTACAAAGAATTCTAATCCAAGTTTCTCCAAACCATTATGTAGTCTTTTAGCACACATTTGATGACGAGCAATACATTTGTTTATTCCCTCCTCAACAAAAATAGCTAGAGCTTCTCGTAAGCCATACAAAAGACTGACTGGAATTGTGTGATGGTACCTGTTGAAGATAAAATATGAATCCATATTAAATAATATATTTTAGGTAACCAACATCAGAAACTTGTGTTTCTTTCCAAAGCATGGTGCAGTTATAAATATTCACAATTTTAATTCTCACAATCTATGATTATGTCAACAAAAGAAGGAACTATTGCAAATCACGTTTATAAGTGTCTGATAGTAAAGAAATCATCCTGTCTGCTTGCTGTCCTCTAATACTTACACTCTAGGCTTTCCGAAGCAGGCCCAGTAGTCACCAAGAATCTTCATATCCCAATAGAACACTGGCACAGGGATTGTACGAGATTCAATTTTAGCTCTATAATGTAAAAAATGAAAATATCTATATTGTATACAAATTACATATGTGTAGGTTTCATGTTCTTTCCTCATCCAACACATACACTACTCATATTGTCTATTCATGCCATCAGTTTCACATCTATTGCTCTCCCATTAACCTATCAACTGTTCCAGTACATACAGCAGTTAGAATATCCGCTAGATTAAACCAGTTCCCACATGGGGAAGGACCTTTGGCCACTATGAAACATGTATTATCCCCTTTAAAGTCCTTTTAAGCTGAAGGTAAGAAATATGGAAAATTGGAGCATACTGCCTCCTGGAATGTGATGTGATGCCTTGCCTGTAAGGGCTTTGCTTGCCACCCACATCTTGCTGGCAAGATGCTCCTTGACCTTGAAGATAGAAGCAATATGTTTGTCTAAATTAATATCAGAGGACTTCTACTAGGCCTGTTAGACTGCAGTCATTTGAACTGTAGCAATGTGCAGTGCTGTATGTGGATATGAACATTGCAGAGGAACACACTGACTCCACATTATGTGTCAACCCAGAAGATGCAGGCAACATGTTCCTGTAAAATATTATTTTTCACCCATCATGGTACATGAAGTCTGAACATTCACTGCTGTAAGAACTTGAAAAGTTTAAAATATCTTTCACCTAATATAGATCTGTTAACATGTGACCTTACATTGCTCGAGGACTGAAGGATATGGGAGCTAGTCCTGGAGGAGCCCCAAGAACTTTCTGTGATCCTGTGTAAAGGACGTCAATCTCCCATTCATCCATGTAGACAGGTACTCCACCAAGAGAAGCCACAGCATCCACAACCAGCAAACAGTTATACCTGTAAAACAAGACTACTTAATTTTCGGAAGATTAAACAGATATACTCTGTTAATAAGTTAGTTAATATGTAATGTGTTAGCATGTTCACATTCAAGTTGCTGGTAAATCATGATTCATTTTTATGTATCTGATAATATTATGTCATAGCATTCTGTTGTGTTTCGTTGAATAGGAATCAGAACTGACCAAAGCTCTACATACACAACACCAACACCAACAACAAAACTGGCATTTTGCATATGTACAATATAGCATATATCATATTTATTAGAATTGTGTGAAATGATAAATATTGTAAGAAATAATACTTGTGACACAGTAGGCCCAGTTGTTCTATCGGCTGATGGACGCCAGTTGATGACTCCCCCTGTGTTATGAAAAACAGAACAGGCCTGTGTTGTGATAATCCTGCCTCGATGGCCTTCATGCAGAAGTATTCACCAGCTGGTATGTTTATTGTTCTAACATCAGCTCCTGTTTGCATAAAAAGAACCAAAAAAATAATTACTTATCCTGAAGATATATAGGATGTTAAAAAGAGGGTTACAGGATTTTAGGGGATATGGTACTCATGTAAATGAGCAAAAATATACCAGAAGTCCAGAAGTAAATGCCTGCTGAGATATGTCAAATGTTCGTGTGATCTCTATAGCAGATTATCTATGTGGTTCCCATGTATTTCAACACAACTTTCAGCTCTTCATTGTACATAGGGTTTGAAAATTTGTTAAAAATTCTTGGATTCACTCAAGTCTTCTGACAGGCATTTCCATCTTGTTGCTGTAATATGCCTAAGTCATTTATAATGATGATGAATGAGCATCTGTCATAAAGGAAATCAAAGATCTTGGAAGACTGCAAAGTGAAGGAGTAAGTAAATAATTGGCAGAAGAAAATCTGAGATGATTTTCTATGACCTCTATGACCTCTGTAGTCTAGTGGTCAGAGTTCCTGGCTACAGTTCCAGAGGTCCGAGTTCGATTCCCGGTGCTACCAGATTTTCTGAGAAGTAGTGGGTCTGGAACAGGTTCCACTCAGCCTTGTGAGGATAACTGAGGAACTATTTCAAGGAAATAGTGGCTCCNTCTAGAAAACCGAAATTAACAACAGTGGGGATCCATTGCGCTGACCACACGACACACTCTATCCACTAAAGTTGGCTAACTTCGCTGACAAACAGCGGTCGCTCGGTCAGTATAGTTCACTTGCGGACTACAGGCCATGAAGTTTTTTTTTTTCTTTTAATGGAAATGAAAACTTAAGGGAGCAGTTAACTACACTTGTGAGTATAGGAATTCAATTAAGAGAAAGGAATTGCTTGGAAGATATGTTTCTGTCTAAAATTTTTAAATTTTAGAGTAAGTGGGCACATTTCTGAAACTTGTTGACTTCAGATTACCAGCTAATGACATTCTTACATTCCTTTGCACATGAATTTAACTGGTGGGAGTAAGGATACTTAGGAACCTTGTGCAAGGTTCTTGAGTATGTTTTTCTAAAGCTGGTATATACATAATTTTCAGAAGTTTTGCATGAAACCTTTATTTCAGTAATATAGATTATGGGCTTAGAATTATTGTTGTTATCGTTGTTAAATTCTTTTTCTTGTTCAGCTGCTGATGATGATTATTACTATCCTCTTATTTTCCCCCTCCTCATCTTCCTTTTTCTTCTTTACCTTCTCCTCTTTCCCTCCCCCTTCTCCTTTTACCTTATTTATAGTATTATTATTATTATTATTATTATTATCATCATCATCATCGTCGTCGTCATCGTGAAGTATGGTACATCCTTTAACTGTTCTGGAAATGTCACTTAAGTTACCTGTATTACATTTAGATACTGTTTCTTTAACACACAGGCTGCACTTTCATACAGCACAGTAGATACAGTAATTACTGTATTCTGTAAAGTTATAATTCTGTTTCTTTAGAAATTTTGCTGGAATAATGAAATATTGGTTGCTCACACTAAATATATTATCTTGATGTTCTGAAAAACTGTCACATTTTTACTCGGGAACAAGAATCCACAGAAACTTCAAAAGCTAACCAAAGAAATAAAATATCTACTGATATGTAACTAATTTCATATATGGGGCATGCAACAGATCAGGAAATCCAGTGATACATATCTGTGTTAGATCTGTGAATATCTATATTACTACACAAATTCCTATTACAGGTATAATGGAGGTGAATTCACGTCACCTTAGCATACCATATCGCTGGGCCATGTTAGCAGCTCTTTGGCCCCAGATGCCATGGACAGCTATAAGGACAGTATTTCCTGATTCAATAAGGTTAGACATGGATGCTTCCATTCCCCCATGTCCAGATGTACTAACAGCCAGAGTGAGAGCATTCTTGGTCTGGAAAGCATACTGTATCCCTGCTTTCACTTCGTCCATGATCTGTAAACCACATTTAGACATACACTACTACTTGAACCGGGGTGCACGATAGCGTAATTGGTTGAGGAACTGTGGGTTTGATTCCCGATGAAATTATTGGATTTCTTTTTCCAATTTACCTACTATTTCCAGCTGCACTATGGCCCTGGAGCCGACTTAGCCTCCAGCAGAAATGAGTACCAAGAACCTTCCTGGGAGGTATAGGGCTGCCGGTATGTAAGGCTAGCAACCTCACCGCCATCTATGAGCCGATTGTTTAAAAAATGTGGGAGCCTCGACGTCTCACAACTTTATGGGTCTCCATGGCCCATTGCAGTCTGAGCATTGAGGACCCAAACGAGAAATTTTGTTTTTCTGAAACCGACTTTACCAGTCAGACAAATTTCATTATCTGGTTTCGACAAAATCGAGATTGCGCTTGGGCTCCAAGTTCGGGTACCGTTGTTTCCCAGATGACGCCACATAAGCAGTTTTAGTCAGCGACCTCTTCATAAGTTACAATCACGATACTCCCTCGTGTACATTACATATATGAGATAGTAACAAGAAGTTCTGAGAAGAACTAATAATCTACATTCTTTGATACGACATGGACGATACAGAAGATGACGCGTCCTACGATTCTTCGAATGTTGCTTTTGTTTTGGTTGCTGCGATAACGTTTTTACTGAGCCGTTGCCTAGCAACGATGGGGATATATATATATATATATATATATATATATATGGGAGGGATTTATGAAGTGCATCGTTGATATGGGCTCATGTGCCATGATATACATACCAAGTTTCATAAAGATTGGTTCAGGCGTTCTAAACTTAACGCAGGGATTCACAGACACACAGACAGAATGGTGTTATTTTTTCAAAATAATGGAAGTAGGCTAAAAATCACTTACTAGAAGTTAAATTTTCGTACATAGCTTTAGCCGAGCAAGTTGGTGTAAGAGGCAATACTTAGGACTTCAATTCGTGAAGAAAGTAAGTAAAATTTTCCACTTAACAGGCCGTGGAGGTCCATAGGGTTGTGACATGTCGAGGCTCCTATATTTTCTAGACAATCAGCTCACAGATGGCGGTAAGGTTGTCAGCCTTACGCTACGGCCGCCCCCAGGAATATTCCTGGTACGCATTTCTGTTAGAGGCTGAGTCGACCCCAGGGCCATAGTGCTCCTGGAAGGATTAGGTCAATTGAAAAAATCTACCTCATCGGGATTCGATCCCGCTACCTTCCGGCTTGTAGCATAGTGCTTCAACCAACTACCAACCAACCGCGTGCCCCCTCAATTCGAGAAGTACCTGGTTCTAATCGCTGCCCGCAAGTACCCCTTTTGATTTCGACAACTTTCTAGCAAGGCCTTTCAGATTCTTGTTACAGTCCTTGTCATTCTACGCTATATGCTTGTATGGTCTGAGGTACCAAAGCGTCGTTAAATGAACTACAAACACCTCTCCCTCTAAGCCGAGGGTACAAGTTTACAAGCCATGGTGTCTTCTGAGAAACAGTTGGGTTGGCTTTGGCAACCCGGGAAGGGGTGAGATATAGCGATTTTCGAAGAAGAAAAAAAAAATCCATAACATATTGAAATTATAAGCTCACAAAAGTAACAAAAAATATTACGGATTATCCCAAACAAACAAAAGCCCCCAAAAAAAAAAAAAAAAAACTATGGTTTATTTTTCCAATTTTTCTTTTTAATAATTCAACTTGTCTATATGCTAAACCACTAAGATTGCGCGGGAGACTCAGACTCGTGTGTGGGAGTGCGACAGCCGCTGCGCGCGCAGCTTAGGGGAAGCATTGACTACAGATAATAAATAATTACACATATCTATACATCTACTGTTCTGTTCACATGGATTCTTGCCCATTCATCTCCGGAATATCTTTCTCTATGTAAATTTAGTCAGAGACCTGCTGTTTTCATGACGTCACAATAAAGACAGGCACTGCCAATTACCGAGCAACACTCAGGATGCAGGTGGCCCAGCACCGGTAAGCTCATGGCGTGAAGTACCCTCGGTGGACAGTTGGACGGTCCAGGACCCATCAGTAGCTTCTGAGGTACGAAGAGTGGCTTCAGCAGAGTTGCCGGACGATCCACTTGAATATGCATTGCCCTTTCTGTGGAAACAAGGAACGGTACTACTTGCAGCACGAACGTAAACTTCTGGGCTCAGAAACATACACTGAACTGTCCTTTACAGTTATCTGCGCCTTATCAGTGAACTTCGAACTAACGTTATGCATAAATAACCTCTGTGTAATTCCATTTACGAGGGAGTCAGTAAATAGGCCACAAATGCAAGTAATACAGCTGTAATGCAAGTAGTAGGTTTTCTTAAACGTCTATGTATTAAATCCAAGTCCACGTCACATTGCGACTGACGGTCCGTCAGTCTGTCTGTCTTGGTGTCGAGCCCCGGCTGAGGATCATGACCAGATTTTTTTTTTTTTCTTATATGAAAGTTACTGTCCTGTCCACTTGGGGCGCCTTCTCTAACGAGAGGTCGGGACTGTCATTTGTCAGTCATAGTCTGTGTTAGTAAGTCCATTGTCAGTATTTACATATATTTACAAATTTAATCTTAATTCCTATTTCTATGTACTATATATATATATACAAGGCCTCTGTCAATCCAGGCTCAGTACAGCAGATTTTGCCCTATTTCCAGTATTATTCGCTACCACGGCAGTCTAGTCACTTGAACGGTCGTATGCCTGACCGCCGCCAAGTTTAAGCCTCTTATACTTTCTGTGGCGGGCTTCGCCTTGTCCGATGTTGCGAACATTCGCATTTTCATGATTTTGTATGACTTCTGCTTGTTTCCTGCATAATTTTGTTATATAGTGATATACGTACGGGATTTTAAATGCCATGTGCAAATCGCGGACCGGTGTGCCCCTTGGAGAATTGCCAACCGTGGGGAGAACCTTGTTTTGCAGGCGCTGCAATTTCAGTAGATGAGTGTCTGCCGCGAATTACCAGGCGGGATTAGCATAATTCATTACGGATCTAATAAGAGCTTTGTGGAGGGTCATTTTAAAGTTAGCGCTGAATCGCTCACTTCTGAATATGGAATATACTCTAATGAATGTTCTGAAGGCATTGGGTTCGATCATTTCTATGTGCAATCTCTATGTAACTCTCTTGTCGACGATTACACCTAGATATTTTGCACTATTTACAAATGGAATATTTCGTCCATTTAGAGTGAGACAAGACTCAGGCGGTCGACGACTACGAGAGAAGTAGACCCCCTGAGTCTTATCTTCATTAATTTTAATATTCCAGCGCTCACACCAGGTCTCCATTGAGCTGAGAACGCGCTAGAGCTTTTCTAACAATGAAACCCTCCTTGCGATCTGTCGCATACAGACAGGTGTCGTCCGCAAAGAGGACCATTTGAACATCATGTGTTTTGGGGGCATCATTTATGTACAAATTGAAAAGGGTAGGGGAAAGGACTGAACCTTGTGGCACCCCTGCTTGCATTTCCCTTGAGGTTGATATTTGGCCTTCAACCGAAACCCTGAATTTATGGTGAGAAAGAAATGACCCAATAAATTTGATCAAACTGTTCGAGAATTCCAATTTTGATAACTTATACAGCAAAGCCTGAGTGCCACGCGGTATCAAAGGCTTTTTCGATGTCCAAGAGCACCGCGGCCGTAGACATTTTGTTGTTGAAATTAAGGGTCACATGGTCCGCCAGCCTCATACATTGCAATGTCGTGCTGTGACATGGTCCGTTAATAATGCAGCAATCATTAAAATATTAAAAACTTAACACTAATACAACATATTTCGGCCACAGACTGCCATCCTCAGGTGTTTCAATGCGTTCAAATTGTTATACTGTTTTGATGCGCGCTATAATTGCGCGTTGCAGTCCACTAAAAGTAACATATATAATTACTTAAAATTCAATAAATTTTCTATTAAAATCTTCGGTGAAGTCCTATTCCACTTCGCAAGGGCCGTCGTACACTTGCTTAAAGCTATGTGATATTGCAGAGAGTTTGGTTCGGCAGCTTGATCCTCAGTTCCATTAGCCCGTCTGCTGTCTGCAATATGCCCCTTGCTTGTGTGTTGTCCCCTCTAGCGGCGTGTGGTGTTGTCTGCACTAGACAAGACGATGGACAATGTCCAGCAAACCTAATATTTGTACCAATGTACAATCGCCACAAACTTTTGGACCTTATTCCTTACGTAACATCTCTGACGAGAGAATGGGCTTTCTTTTAGGAACAGACTTCGCCTTTGTCAAGTGCACTTATCACATATATTTTTTAATTTTTTTTTAATTCGCTTAGTGGGGGTGGAGTCCAACTGGGTCCACTTGGCACGGCGGCCACTGATTGGCCCAACGCCACTTTGTCCACCACAAATCCCACTTGACCAGACCCGGGCTCGAACCCGGGCCGCCGCGGTGGGAAGCCAGCGATCCCAGTGAACTAACCGCTTGAGCTATGGCGCGGCCTACATATCGCGCATATAGCATAGGTCTACATGAGAATGGGAAGCAATCAGTTCGGCAAAGGAGATAATTTGGAATGAAGAACCTCTCATTGGGTTTGAGATGTGTCTCTGAGAGCAAAGTTCAATCTATAAGTAAGTCTTGCAGCTGTTTACTGAGTTCATAGCGCAGCCTCCAAATGTCATTTGCGTTAAATGCTATGACTTTGAGCGGCTAATCCGTGTCTAACTAACTTGCTCTACTTATAACGTCTCGGCATGGACCGAGCAGAAAACACCGATTCCATCATTTCTGTATTCATTTGTTTCCGTGGAAACAAACTTATTTGCAGAGCCGTTGCTTAGCAACGGCTGTTGTATAGTTCCTTATTTGCCGTCGTTCCCTAGCAATGGTTCTACATGCCACACTATTGTAACCCGAGATTGTGCCAAATAGAGGACACCGCTCCCACCAATTTATCTATTGTTGTGTGCATAATCGTTCCCACGGAAACTTGCATTAAGAATCCATTTCCTAGTAACGGACGCCTCTGCGACGCTTCTGTAATTCTGATACGCTTTTAGGCGTCATGTCACAGTATAAAAAAATACAACATTTCACGTGAAAATCAAATCGAGCTTTATGATCATACAAGAGTGGAAATATGCAATCCCAACTTGAGTTCCAACACTTTCCAAGCGAGTTTCTCGTTATATTGTGAATTACACTAACTGCTCATATAAATTTATTTTCTCCAAAAACTGGCAGACCCATCTTCTCGTCAGAAAGGATGTTGCAGACGGACTATGAGAACAAGGGTTCGGTTAAAAAGAAAAAACTCTGGTCGTCGGTTTCAAGGGGCTTGACGCAAAGACGTACTGATTGGCGGTAAACCGCCAGTCGTAAAGTAACTCTGACTTTGTGATACTGATTGAGTCTGCCAGAAGAGCGAGAAAAACGAACCGGAGTGACTTAGTGAAGACCGTTATCAAGCAACGACTGTAACAGACTGAGACCGCGTGTACTATGAGTATAATCACTGGGAGGAGAATAAGAGAAGGTGAGCTGTTGCAGTTACTGAGAGTTCGTGAACAAAACTAACAGCGCCGTAAACTTCAGTGTACACCAAGATGGCGGACGTTCATTACCGGTATTCTGGAAATACTGAACATAGAAGCAGCATCGCTGAAATCAGCATGTCATGCCATCGCACCCAGAAGAAACGCCTGTAGTGCAACAAGTACGTATACTACTGTATAAAGTACTCAGTGACGAGATCCTTGTCGGACGTACACAGGACAAAGTTGGGAAGGCTCCGAGTGGATCGCTATTGTGAATAGCGTGGAGGATAACAACGTGACCGTCTTCTCCTTGGACGTCCAGTGTCCCGTCTTCTAGTAGGGTGATGAAAATATGCTTGTCACGCCAAGCGTTGAGGCGGAATCATTCCTTCATGATTACGCCATTTTGTTTCTTATTCATTCATCTCTCCCTCCATTCGCACCGATCCTGATTTCTTAGAGATATCTCTGGCAGTGGTGGCAGAAACCTCATTCCAGCTGCAACTGCTCTCCTCGCATGCACGTTCCTCTGACGTACTGTAGGGCTGGTTGCGCAGTAACATTCTGGTTGTTGCTAAATGAAAGCTGTTCTTGTATTCATATCGTGGCCATTTATTGGCACTAGTCTAAACATGTTACAAAACAATGGAAATTTAACTGTAAATTCACAGCGTAAGGTTACAAAAATTTCATATGAGCTTCACCATGTTTGTGTCCGTTCGTCAGTCTGTCCTCATGTAACAACTCGAAAATTGCTGGATGGATTTCTACTCGTATGAAATCTGATTTTGGGAACTTACGCAAACATCTGTCGACATATTGTATTTTTATATGATTAGAGTTTCTCACAGCTGTGGTTATGAAGTTTCCTATCTTCTGGATATAACGCTGTGTAGTCTGGTTACATGGCGTTGTATCCCAGATAATAGAGTACTTTTTGTGGTTTATTCAACGAAGTTGTCAGTATAAAATGTATAGTGTAAAATAGTAGGATAAAAGCTGAATAGCAAAGGGTTTGCAAGGAAGCGGTCCTGGCTTAATCCAGGCACTAACTCCAAATTTTTCTGGAGAGACTGAGGGAAACCACAAAAACCCCCTTACTCAGGATAGCCGGTATCCCGGCCAAGATTCGAACCCAGCCCCTCATGAATACGGGTCTAGAACATGGTTACGCCACCAGTTTGTTTGGTTAGGAGGATGGAAATATGAAGTCACTCTGGTCTTAATTAAGCATGATGTCATCAAGACGTATGGGAGAGTGAAGATATATCCCCACCATTCTTAACGTCGGCAATAAGTGAAGTAAATGGTCACCTTCACGCCCCGGCCGCCTTAAGAGAAAGGCAAGTTGAAAATGGCGCAGAGTTTTCTGCAATGCTCTCTCGAAATGACACACTTCGGTAATTTTACTGAGAAGAAGGATCCAGTAGAAAAATAAGTTACTTTTTCAAGTAAAAGAAAATAAAAAAAACTACCCCTGTAAGAAGCCGTGGAGGCCCATAGAGTCGAGGCTCCCACATTTTCTAGACAATCGGTTCACAGATGGCGGTGACATTGTCAGGCTTACGCGCCGACCATCCTTTACCTTCAGGAATATTTCAGGTACTCATTTCTGTCAAAGACTGAATTGACCCCAGGGCTATTTCGCATAGTGGGGGTGGAGTCCAGTTGGGTCCACTCGGCACGTCTGCCACTGATTGGCCTATTGTACCTGCCCCGGGTGATTATGATGATGGAGAATTTAGTGGAATGAAGATTGGCAGGGGAAACCGAAGTACTCGGAGAAAACCTACCCCAGCGCCACTTTGTCCATCACAAATACCACTTGACCAGACCCGGGATTGAACCCGGGCCGCCGCGGTGGAAAGCCAGCGACTAACCGCTTGAGCTATGGCGCGGCCTTGACCACAGGGCCATAGTGCGGCTAGAAGAATTAGGTCAAATGAAAAACCCAATAACCTCATCGGGAATCGAACCTGCGACCTTTCGGCTTGAAGATTAGTGCTTCAAACAACTACCCAACCGCGTGCCTTTTTCAAGAAAAGCATGTTTGTCTTTATCTTTTTTCTTATACGGCGCAAGAATTAATTGGGTGCAAGATGCTAGAAATTCAGTGCAATAGTAATGCCGTAGAAGTAAGATTTTAGTTCTTACTGTTCTTTTGTGACATGACGTTTGTTGCTGACAGAGAAGAAATTTCGATATCGGAATGCTGTAATTTCTGGATTGAATTTTTGAAGGGAGACGGTCTTCTCATATATTTCTCCCAAATATTACGTCGCAGAGGATGATAAGCAGAAGAATAAACGGTGATTGTGAAAAGCAAAACAGTGCCGAACAATAAGAGCCCTTGAATAGCACACGCGTCTACGATTTACTAACTTCATTTGTTTTCAGTTTGAAATACAGGACTATATATATATGTGTGATATTCACTTGACATGTATACAGAACAAGAATATTTAACTGATTACGTTTCGTGAGAAAGGTAAACTTCTGAAAGAAAATATGGTACACGCATCTTGAATTCATTCTTGGCGCAGGAATGTTCTGTGATACTATTGGTAAGCTTAAGTTGACTTGTCCAATCAACAGTGGATCTTACCCCACTTCTACGATTTCAAGATGGCAACCTGTTGCTTTAGTCTGTGCAGTCGATGTCCAGTATAGAGTGATGCCAGTGTGTTGACGTTTTGCGGAAATAGCTGAGCTTGTGTTTATAAGAAGAAATGTTTGTTCTTGGTTTCTGTGGGATAACAGTGCAAAATTAATGCTATTGGATACAGTGACTTGGTGAATTGTGTTCAAAGGCTTATGGGAAGAAGGCGCGTGGATAAAGTTTGCCGACAAACAGACAATAGGGCAATTGATGTTTGTTATTAGTGGAACTTTTGGGCAATGTTACGATATTGCCATTTTATCTTCATGTCATCGGTGGTAAGTAAGCACTTGCATTGTTTTCAACCAGTAACGATTCCGGAACGGAAGAATTGGTAAAAACAACAAAGTGAGGTATTTAAATCTCATAGTGCCTCCTGCAGACCATACGCATTATAGTGCAAGATATATTTTCGAAGCAGAATGTTTCGAATGCACAGCATCCTTGTAATAGGTACAGTGCCAAATTATATCGTATGGGACACGTCAGTTTTAGGAAAGCAAATATTTTATGTAATCAATATGAGGTTAAGTGTGTGTATTATTTTCTAAAAAGTTTTGTGTTCTAATCAGATGTAACGAGAGCAATAGTGTTTCCCATATTAATTAAATATTCTTATTCGCGGCAAGTTTGAGGCAGAGTGCCAATGCCACAAGCTTTAACTTTGATGGATTTTGATGAACGTTTTGCAATGGCAAGCTACATTTTGCTGTTTGATCAATTTGCAGTAGTTTTAGTATAGTAATGTACGGATTTTTGCCTTCCCTTAATACAGGAGTTCGATTTCCGAATTAATGCTGCGAATACCATGCTTAAGCCGCGTTGTGATCGTTGTGTTGGATTCAGTTCCAGCATGTGGACACTCTCACATAATACAGTTTCTTAAAGTATAATTAGCATGACCGTTATGCTGTTTGATGTAATATATGTAACATTATAGGAACCCAAGATCGTGATCTTTCATGACAAACCTTTTTTCAGGGGCACTGAATCATGAAGGAGCTTAAATAAGTTTTCATTGTAGTGTAATTAAAACTGAATAATGAGGGGTTCCATAACTTGTACTCTTCGCCAAATCAAGTAAAGGAGGTTAAGATGGGCAGGACATGTAGCACGAATGGGTACAAAGCGGAATGCATATGGGATATTGGTGGGAAAGCCAGAAAGAAAGAGACCACTAGGAAGACCAAGACATAGGTGGGTGGGTAATATTCAAATGGTTCTTAGATGGGATGGTGTGGTATGAACTGGACTGTCTCAGGGTAGGGACCAATAAAGGGCTCTTGTGAACACAGTATTGAACCTTCGGGTTCCTTAAAATGCTGGGAAATTCTTGAATAGCTGCAAAACTGGCAGCTTCTCAGGAAAGGCTTAGCTCCATGCCGTTAGCTAGTAGTGTAATTATAGATTTTGAAGCAGAATATTGGATCTGAACTAGTGAATTTGATTGATTGTGTGTTGAATTATTTTTGTCATATATGTAATGGCCTGAGTTTACAGCATTTTCATATTTATGACAACTAGGGTCAATAGTGACCATAATACAATCTGTACACAGTACGATCATTTATTTTCATAATTACAATTTCATCATTTTCTGCAGTTTCTGTTACAGTTTGGTGGTTGTTTGGGATTGTTCCCCACTTGCACACTACATTCACATATTTGTTCACAACATGTTTGGCCTCACACAACCATCATCAGATGTAGTATTTACTGTATGACATTAGTTGTAGAATTTGAGGTTTCCATGGCAGTGATTATGAAGAGTTGTGTCTTCTGGGATGTAGTGCTGTGTAGTCTGTTGAAGTCAACTGATGTTTTTGAGGAATATATCATCTCCATCTTCATGGCTGAAGAATAAGCCAGCAAGAAATCAGCAAGCTTTGTTTGTTGCCTGCTTCATGTTCATTTCTTGCATGGCTTACTCTTCAACCCTGAAGATGGAGGCGATATATTCCTCTGAAACGTCTAGTGCCTTTCAGTGGACTACAAGCAAAAAAAAGAAAGTAAATCTATCACTGTACCAGGCTGTGAAGGCCCATAGGGTTGTGAAACGTTGAGGGTCCCACATTATCCAGACAATCGGCTCAAAAATGGTGGTAAGGTTCTCAGCCTTACACGTCGGCAACACTTTACTCCCCACGAAAATTATTTAATTAATTCCAGGTACTCATTTCTGTTAGAGGCTGAGTCAATCCTAGGGCCATAGTGCGGCTGGAAGGAGTAGGTCAATTGAAAAAAATCCAGTGACCTCATCGGGACTTGAACCCATGACCTTCCAGCTTGTAGCTTAGCCCCTCAACCAACTGTGCTACCGCGTGCCCCCTTTGATGGACTACATGACGTTTTTATCTCAGAAGATAGAACTTTGCATAATATAAGTTTCTTTGCTATATTTTGTTTACGTTGAGAGAAGCTTAATTACAGTCATTTAAAAATTAATGCCATTGTATTGGCAGTGCCTTGATACTGGCTCTTTACAATTTTATTTAACAAGCTGTTCATCATTGATGGCTGATAACTGTAACATTATGGTCATCTGTAGCTGTGCATAAGAGCTTATATCAACAGAATAGCAAACTACATATTACAAGGATTCCTTGAAAAGTGGTAGTTATTTACTTACCAGAGACATATCCTGCTGTCATAGAACTTAAAACCTCATAACGGCCATGATCAGAAGTGTTACCGTTAGATTTTATCCTGTGCAAGTTGTGCTTTTACAGCATACCAGAAATCTGAAGAATATGGGTGTTGTTGAACCCATTTGAAATACCTGAATTGGAAGATCAGTCCTTATCAGCTGTGCCTCCATAGTCAGTATGTTCCCAGTTATCCTCATGTCTACACACCACAGATCACTAAAGGTCAGGGTGCAGGGGCCAGCAGTTAGGCCCACCCCTTATGTATGTATGAATTTTCATATCTGGAGGCCATTCCCACCACCTGGTGCCTGAAGGTGTACCATGTAATGTTGGTGAGGCTTATGTTTACTGTGGTAAAAACTAGAGTTGTGTGTAGTTGGAAACTTGAGATGTTTATGTGCAATATGGAGCAGTTTGCAACACAGTTTCAAAATTCTCATTCTTTGTTTAATTGAATAATTCAGTGTTACTTATTCATAAATATGAATGTCTTCAATAGGTGTACAGAAAACTAAAGATAATATATTAAAGCAAAATTTTACATGATTTATGTGGTTGCAGAGTTGGGTTCTGTGAAGGAAAAGGGGGATTGTAAAACATGGCTGTGAGGACTATGTTATGGACTAAGGGTTATGGTCTAATGCAGTAAAAGAGATTGTTACTGAATTACCTTGATTTCCGCACCCTTCACCTAATATTATTATCACAGTAATGAAATCGAGGAATTTAAAATATGCTCTCCATGTTATCTGCATGCAGCAGACAAAAACTACAAATTCATGTGTTATCGTCTTCTGTCGTATGACACCGTGCAATGAATGTATGTGGGTATGTATTTTGAAAGAACATGTTGTCTTCCTCATCAGAGCATATGTAGGGTTTCCTGAAGATGGAGGATTATATTTCTCCAAAACGTTCTTACCCACCTACCATACTACATGGTGTCTTAGCCCAGAATACCACATTACGAATCTTCATGGCTGTGAAAATCTCAGATCTTAACAAAAAATTTAAACAATTCAAATTTTGTGATTGGGAGACCCCATTTTAGAAATCTACTTGAAATGGTTGAATCATGTTACAGAGTGAAAAGATTTAACAGCCATATATCTGATAAATACTTAACGTTCAGAAGGAGTTCTCTTTGGTTATAATGCATGCCTGCGTCAAAATGGATGTAACAGCCGGGCTGCATACTAGACTGGACTCTCAGGTTATAAAATTGATCTTATTTCTGAAATGAAGTTATAAGCTTTATGTGCACAATTTGATAGACCAATATACTTTATCCTCAAGACCAAATTATGGCTCAGGCAGTAACGCATTTCTGACTTATGTTTGTAAGGTGTCTGCCTCAAGTCTTGGCTGGGAGACTGACTGCTCTGACCAACTCAATCCTGAGCAGATCCAAGGCTAGTATCTCTAATCAGTCCATGACTGCTTCTGCATTCTATCCAGTTAGTTAATCACTCATCATCCAATCAATTGTTGTCTAGTCTGCCAGCATCATTAAGTATGCAATAAGTTAATTGGCTGTTAAGTGTACGAGATAGGTTTGGGGCACTCTTCTGCAGCCATTTGAACATTCTGTCCATTTACTGTAACTGTAACCAAGATGATCCCCCTATTTAGCTTTATCAGTTCGTTATTGAATAATATGCTGATGTAATGAAGCAGTGTCCTTCTTTTGCCGGTTCAAGGACTGAGTCTGACCTATTCTGAGACTAATCGTCTAGTGACTGAAGTTAGCTATTTGTGAGGGACCCAGCAGAGTACGTGTTTCCCCATCCTCATCTGGGGACAGAAACAGATTCAATTTTGGAAACGTTTTGTTCTCTAGTTTTTAGAATACTGGATGATGGACAATGTCCAGAAACGCAGTAATTCTGAGTATAAGGAAAAGTTCTTAACCCAGTCTGTTGATGAAGGTCCTTTTAAAACCATGTCTGTGGTATTCACATTGTTCCTGAAGTATTGTTTGGGAAAGTAATGTTAATCTACTGACAGCTAAGTTGTAGAATTACCCATGAGTGTACCATGGACACAGCTGATAGATGGGTTCAGAGTCCACTCAGCTGCTGGAGCCAGACAAGCAAACATAGAGCTAAAGTTTAAGACCATGGTTTTGAGGGATGTGATGCTGTATACTCTGGTAAATACATACGTGCAGTTTGTAGGAAACTTTTTGTCTGCAGGTTTGATGTTTTTGATACACAGTGTTATACAAGCAGTCATGCCAAAATGAGACGCTTTCCAAATGTAGTCTTCATAAACAGGTTAAGTGCCAAATTAAAGATTGTTAGCATCATGTATTTTATCATACACTGTAAAATCTGGTGTCCTCCTGAAGAATTGGAAGTGTGTTTATGCCATTGTACATAGAAAGTACATTTGTCTGTATGGGAGACACAAGAAATGTACACAGAATTTTCATGGGTATCTCTTGGAAAGCAGCCTCTTTGGATTAGGAGGTTGAGATTGAAACTGATGCAGTATTACTAATTTTATTGGGCTTGATATTCTAAACTAGAATACTGTTTTTGTATCAGGAGATCCATCTTCAGAAATGTTATGTTCTGTATTTTGGAATACTAGAAGGTGGATGAAGTCCAGGAAAACAGTGCTACCAGATTCCAAGTAATACTTATTATAAGAGTTAGTTAAGTATATTTCTTTACCATCTTTTAAATATCAAGATATATCATGAATAATTCTGTTGGCAGTTCACATATGTTGCTCTGAGACAAAAAAGATTGCTTATATAACCCCAAAATTCTTTCTAGTGCGGTCAGCAATAAAAATGTAATGGATGCCAGACGCCTGTATATAGTCATTTAAACTCAATGATGAAGTACGGTTTATGTGAGATGCACATGGTGACATGTGAGATATGATATTCTCACAACAATGACTATTGAGACACTAACCTTCCAGTTTCATGTTGACAGAAAGTTAAGGCAGATCATGTTTTGTTGAGGACTATATTGTGAAAGGGCTGTCTGCATTCAGTCGCTTAAAATTTTAAGATCTATTTTGGAATCCTGTCAGAGCTCTTCTTGTCAACAGTTATTAATAGTTTATGGAGTTTGTAGTTCTCTTACAGTATATTCTTTTATTTTGTAATCTGAGTGGGCTCATCCTGTAGTCCTGCAAATATCCCATTATTTACTGCTGTAGGATTCTTATGGTACAGCAGTGTCCTGTAAATTCATGTTCCTGTATGCCGAGAAACTGTTGGTTTGAAGGTCTCGTTTATAATTGCTAGCATTTTGACAGAATTTGCAGTTATTATATATGGATCATTTTCTCATTCATAAATAATACCCACAAATGTAAAATCCCTTTGAAATTCAACGAAGATTATGCACTTCGTGTTATCTTTACCTCCTTTTCTTTCTTTCCTTCAAAGACGACAGTGCTTGCTGCTGGCACCATGTTGCCCGATTGGTTCTCTTTTCTACCCTGAGGATGGAGGTGACGTCGGTGAAACTGTGCCGGACCGCACGGTGTCACGTTCCATGAGGTGATATTCTTAATAGCCACTGCTGTGGGAACCTCAAATCCAACTTGGGTACTTTTCGTTTTAAAAGCAGAATATAGCTACGCAGTTTCGTGGCATATTATTTGGTGCTACGGTATTCTAAATCCATTCTGGACGTGGAGAACAGTTAAAACTGTAAAACATATGCGTAATTTCGTGAGCCGGGATATTTCAGTCGGTATGGGGACGGGCTACGGGGTGGAAAGACGGGGTTCAATTCCCGGCAAGAGCAAGATTTTTTTCTCTCCACAGTGTCCATAGCGGTTCTGGGGGCCCACTCAGCCTCCAATCCAATGGGTACCGGCGGCGATTTCTCCTGGGGTAAAGCGGTCTGGCCGTGAAGCCTCCCACTTACCTCCATCTAGTGCCTAGGCCAAGAATGGTACACCTATACCTTCACTCCCCATACATCTTCATGGCATGGTACATAATTAAGCACAGAGACATATTTACTTTTTTGTCTTTTAAAATACTAGTTATCCTATTTGATCCATGTTTTATGATAATGAATAGTTTGCTGATAATGCGCTCCATTCGTCTGAAAGCCATACTTTTAGTTTTATTAGTATTTATCGCCATAGAAAATTCTGTAGCTATATTTATTAAAACTGTTTGCTTAGTATTGCATATCATCTTATTGAATAGATAATTAAATTCAATTAATATATCTTACCGCCATATTTGAGCCGACTGTCTAGATCAGTGGTTCTCAACCTTTATGAGACCGCGGCCCAGTAAGTTCTTTTTTTATAAGACGAGGGCCCAGTCCCAACAAATTTACTCGTAAATACCTTTCCAGTTTTGTTAAAGTTCATGCATTAAGCTAACGTAATTTCGTAATTAATTATAGCATAATCATAAAGAGTATTAGTACACTTATGTATACGGTGTGGCATGTTGACAAACATAAAATTGCATTTAAATTAGTTATCAATCACTGGACTAATAACATTTTGTAGCATTTTGTAGTTTCCTCAGACCAACATCATTAAATTAATTTGTGCTAATTTTCATTGACATATCCCATTTCTTAACACCAAAATTAAACAAAGTCCCCTGTCTCTTATTCATATTAAAATTTAAATCACTCAGGTTTCGAAACAAGCACTTACACACTGCAATGCGAACTTGCGGAGAAACAGTATTCAGTATTACTAGATTTGAGAACCGGATACAGACTGCCTTGATCTTCAATTTCGGTGGAAACATTTTCTTTATACTTCTTGCTGATTGGTCACTGACATTTGCAACACAGATGTTATTTCGCTCAGTTCTGAGAAGAGAGGATATGCCGCCCATTGTTGTAATCGGCTTGCAGGCAATTTTATGACTGGTCATAAACATCGGTATTGCCTTTCCCGAATGTTGGAAGATGTGGATGTCTGAAAATTCCCTATCATTCATGAATACTTCCATGTTTAAAAATATGCGGCTTGGTCACTGACATTTGCTACACAGATTTAGGTGTTCTCTGTCTGAGCTTCTCGACACAAATATTATTCTCCTAAGAATATTTCCACTATAAAATATTTATTCATGAAAAATGCTTAGAAAATGAAAATGACAAATTCTAGAAGAGCCTCTCGCGGCCCAGTATAATTGATGCCAGGGCCCGCTACTGGGCCGCGGCCCTGCGGTTGAGAAGCACTGGTCTAGAGAAAATGAAAATGACAAATTCTCACAACCCTATGGGCCTTCATGGCCTGTTACAGGGATAGCTTTACTTTACTTTACTTTACTTTACTTGACTTTACTTTACTTTACTTTTTTTAACTTTTAGTAGTTCAGTAGGTAGGGAGGCAGTGGCTTACACTTGTGAAGGAAATGTTGAATCTTTTGGAACCATAATTTGTTCAGGGGAGATCATGCAGTGAGTTGGTACCGGTAAAAAAATAATTACGCACTATGCCATGAAGACGTATAGCTCCACAATTCTTTACTTCAGCACCAGCTTCACTCTCCAGCCGCTTTACCACCTGTACCCATTGGATGGGCACCAGAGTCAGTCTATATGCTGTGAAGAAGAGGAAAATCTTTCACTTAACAGGAATCGAATGCCGGCCGTCCAGTCCGTAGCCCGTCGCTACGCCGACTGCGCTAGTACAGTATTTATATATATATTGTTATGTCGTCAGATCAACTGAAAGCAGCCACAAGGAATTGATGTATATCTTTGTGGTGTACTAGCCAAGGGCTTATCATGTACTACATAAAAGACATGACATGAAAGCAAATAGTTTGTCACCGAAGTACTCTTGGCAATATGCATAGTTCAGTAGGCATGTTAACATAATGGCTGACAAAACGTGTGTGGGGCGTGCAAAATTATTATATGTGTGTCATGTATATTTGTTTTGTAGTGCAGTGATTGGGTGTCTGTCAAGAGAGATTTCTATGACTAGTTTGAAACATAATATTAATTATATACAGTTAATTTACATAGATTCACAACTCCACAGTTTGTTGCGTAAATGTGTTTTCCTTTATCACGAAGTAACTGCGTTCCGTTAGAAAAGTCTTTCTTTTTTTTTTGTAAGTCGGCTGAGACATTTCAGGAGGAGGAAGAATTGAACTGTTATGTCACTTTTTAGCCAACATTCTTTTCTTTCAGGAAAGGTATCATGCTAACGAGGTTATCACACTGTATGTGTTCTCTTTTCGACTTCTAAACCAGTTGACCGATTTTTGCGAAACTTGATACGGAAGTTATGTCAGAGACCCCATAACGTCATACTGTTTATTTCCTGTAGTCAGTAATAACAGCATGGTAGGCACAGGAACTTTTGAGGCAGATAGGACGCTAGGGTCATATAATTTTCGGGTCTTGAAATTCTGCACTAGCCTTCGAAAAATATGCAACGTTGTTAAGATTTATTATTGTATAATGTAAACGAGTCGGTGGGAAAACATTACACGTATTTTATCACATGATTAACCTTGGCTACATTACTTTGGAAAATACGTAATTAGATCGTTGTGCGACATACCATTGCTGGCCACTGATTACACAGACCGAGAGAGATGTAACCGGTTGGGTGCTTAATCTTTTTGAAGATATCACCCATTCTATTTTGTTTAGGGCGGAGGTCTCCATAAGTTACTGAAATTCAGCCAAAATCATTAGGGACGTTTTCGAGAAAATCGCCATTTTGATTTTTTCGGCCCATGAAGGCCTCCCAATGCTCATATTCACCGGGCACCGATCTGTAATAGACAAACTCATAAATACTTGTACTTATACAGTATATATACAGATAGGTGACATTCCAAAAACCACTTTTTCGTATTGAGCCCAGGGGAGACGGGAAGGGGCTGAAAAAACTCCGTGGTCTGTTGTCCTCAAACAAACTATACCGACCGAGCTACCGCCGCTTGTCAGCGAAGTTAGTGCCAACTCTGTGGTCTAGTGGTCAGAGTTCCTGCCTACAGATCCAGAGGTCCAGGGTTCATTTCCCGGCGCTGCCAGATTTTCTGAGAAGTAATGGGTCTGGAACGGGGCCCACTCAGCCTCGTCATGATAATCGAGGAGCTATTTCAAAAGAATATCGGCTCCGGTTAAAAAAAAACGAGATTAACGGCCGTAGGGATCCGTTGTTCTGACCACATGACACCCTCTAACCACAAAAGTTGGCGGGGTCCTTAAAACTTCTCAAAATCTCGAGATTGATTTTTGCACCATTACATTGTGTATGAAGTGTTGATGGTAATCTACAGTTATGAACATGTCGACGGAGCGAAACTAAGAGAGTACCGGTACAACCGTGAAATATAGTGTATACCAAATATCTGCTTAAGTAGCGAGTTATTTCCAGCAACAGTAATTCACTTCATTTGCTTATTTATTTACGAGAATATCTGACATCACCAGAGGCCAATTATAAAGTAAGCGCACACAAAAGAAAGAAACAGAACAAGTACATAGACGCAAGCCAAAGACAAAACAAGGCAGCCTGTTAGGATTACTGGGCTTCTGGACTTTTTCCATCGTCCACTTGTGTCATTTAGATGGTATTAACAATTCAGCTAATTGAATTACGCCAACCATCACGCAGTGTGTGTGTATGATTTGAGGTTATCACTGCAGTGCTTATGAACATTTCTACGCAAACTTTAATTGACGCAAGTAAAGAGGTTGGTCTAGAAGTAAACACAGAGAAAACTAAGTATATGTTACTGTCCCGTCACCAAAATGCAGGACAAAATCATGACATAAGGACAGGAAACAGATGTTTTGAAAATGTGTCACAGTTCAGATATTTGGGAACAACGATAACAGATCGAAAACTGATTCAGGAGGAAATTAAGAGGCGATTGAACTCGGGTAATGCTTGCTATCATTCAGTCCAGAACCTTTTGTCTTCTCATCTGTTGTCCAAAAACATAAAAATTAGAATATACAAAACTATAATTTTGCCTGTGGTTCTGTATGGGTGTGAAACTTGATCTCTGACATTAAGGGAGGAACATAGACTGAGGGTGTCTGAGAACAGGGTATTGAGGAGAATATTTGGACCGAAGAGAGATGAAGTGACAGGAGGTTGGAGAAAACTGAATAATGAGGAGCTTCATAACTTGTTCTATTCTCCAAGTATAATTAGAATGATCAAGTCAAGGAGGATGAGGTGGGCCGGTCATGTGGCTCGAATGGGGGAAACGAGAAATGCGTATAGGATATTGGTGGGAAAGCCAGAAGGAAAGAGACCACTGGGAAGACCAAGGCGTAGGTGGGTAGACAATATAAGAATGGATCTTAGAGAAATAGGATGGGATGGTATGAATTGGATAGATCTGGCTCAGGATAGGGACCAGTGGAGGGCTCTTGTGAACACGGTAATGAACCTTCGGGTTCCATAAAATGCTGGGAAATTCTTGAGTAGCTGCAGAATTGGCAGCTCCTCCAGAATGGCTCAGTTCCATGAGTAAGTAAGTATGTAGTCTGTTGAAGATAAACTCAAGTTTCGGAGGAACATGTCGTCTCCATCTTCAGGGTAGAAGAATAAGCCAATAGGAAACCAGCATATAGCGTCAGGAAACAAAGTTGGTCTTGCTGCCTGCTTCATGATGATGATGTTGGTGATGATAATGACAGTAGATGTGTGGGACTAGAAGAGTACCGCATTAGCCCAAATATATAAGTGTAGGCCTCCTTTCACATGCTGTTTCTTACACAAAAGTGGTCGCCTTATTTTCGAGTGCTTCAAAATAAATATGAAGATGATAATTATGAGTAGTTCTAATTGCTAACGTAAGGCTGATAACCTCACTGCCACCTGTGAGCCGATTGTCTAGAAAATATGGGAGCCTCGACGTCTCACAACCCTGTGGGCCTCCAAGACCTGTTACAGGGATAGCTGTACTTAATCTCACCGCCATCTTTGAGCAGAATGTCTAGAAAATGTGGGAGCCTCGACGTCTCACAACCCTGTGGGCCTCCACGGCCTGTTAGTTAGTTAGTTAGTTAGTTAGTTAGTTATTGGAGAGGGTGGGTTTCCCCATGCACGTAGACCAGTATTGGTCCATTGTGCTTCCCTCTATGATATTCTACCAGTCTCTATACCCTACCGATATTGGTGCGTACCATCAGTCCCGACCGAGCCAGCGAGTTCGGCCTCTACTGGCTTGGCGGTATCTATAATGCTTCCCCCATCTATCAGAGGCGTTAGAGACTACTGTTGGGCGGGAAATGTCCTTGAATTTAGCTCAGTGACCTCCTTTGGAGATATGAGGTTCTTTTACGTGCCGTAAAGCTACGACACGGGACCCACGGCTTAAAGTCCCTCCCGGAGGACTTGTTCCCTGAATTTTTCCGCCCTTAAAAATTCCACGACCTCCGCCGGGTTTGAACCCGCGTACCACGAGTCATGAGGTGGGAACGTTACCTCTAGACTACGGAGGCCGCTTCCACGGCCTGTTACAGGGATAGCTGTACTTAACCTCACCGCCATCTGTGAGTAGAATGTCTAGAAAATTTGGGAGCCTCGACGTCTCACAACCCTGTGGGCCTCCACGGCCTGTTACAGGGATAGCTGTACTTTTTTTTTTCTGATTTTCTCATTAGAAAAGGTGGTCGCCTTGTATTCGGCCTTGTACGATATGCATCAGGATGATAGGTTTAATAGGTTCTATCTTCATTGGTTGCATCCTGTTGTGTGTTCCAGATATATGTAGGAATTATGTTAACCGTCAGCAGAACAAATATATTCAGTTTTAACATCGAACCAACGCACAGTGTAGGACACGCCGAACATATATACTCCCAGACAAGAAACACATACGTCATATTGTACGATTATATATAGATAGGATATTGGTGGGAAAGCCAGAAGGAAAGAGACCACTGGGAAGACCAAGGCGTAGGTGGGTAGACAATATAAGAATGGATCTTAGAGAAATAGGATGGGATGGTATGAATTGGATAGATCTGGCTCAGGATAGGGACCAGTGGAGGGCTCTTGTGAACACGGTAATGAACCTTCGGGTTCACTAAAATGCTGAGAAATTCTTCTTAAAAAATACGTATCTTGAAAATAGCATTCCATTGTGCCACACATTAACAACCCGTATATCATACTCATTTCCTGCAGACAGAAACTTGTCTTTGGCCTCCACAACCGGGCTTACTAGGTAGAGGGCTTCTACAACAAAGACCTACAAACAACTTACTTGCCCAATCTGTACACTGTAGCATTAGAACCTTAGTACTGAAGTTGGCATACACATTCTTAACCTACCAATACCAGAAAATTTTTCTTTAATATATTTTTGAACATTTTAAAAATACTTTTTAATGTTTTTAACATTCCATTATATATATTCAACACATAAATCTTGATATATGATATACCTTTTATATTTATCTTTTATCTTATTTTTGTATTTCAATTTTAATCGTTAACACCAACTTGAGGCAAAAGTTTTATGTTGGTATATAATACGACACGCTGCACTGATATGGATCGACATTGGTAGTTCAACAACTGTACGTATTCCTAAATATAACTGCCTGATGATGGTCTTGTACAACCGAAACATGTAGCAGGTTTTAAAAGAAGGAATAAAGATCGAATATTAAAATAGTATATTTGTTGAAGAAAGCAGTCTTCTGGGATTTGGCACCGTGTATATGTGGTGTTAACCGACGTGCCAAATCCCAGAAGACTGCTTTCTTCATAGTCACCGCCGTGAAAGCCTCAAATCTTACATAGTATATTTGTTGTGTTGACGGTTAACATATTTCCTATATACGCGTATATTCATAGGTTCTGTTTGGAACGCCGTAGGAAGTAGTATGTTGCCAGTTTGTAGCATTTAAATGCAATTTGGTGGGCTAATTCCGGTCCCGCTTATGCTCTCAGGAACGTAGCCCGGACAGATCTGTGAATGTATGGTTCTACTTAGTTGGAATATAGCGAACTAACAGAGTGAACCTTTGGTAAGGCGCCGAGTGGACACGTGACGAGCAGATGTTGGCAATCAATGGGAACGTGTGGCAGGCACATGCTGGCAAGGTTAGCTTCCTTTCTGTGCCCTCAGGGATGCAGGGACCAGGTGTTGTCAAGTCTTCTGGTTGTCAGCTGTTACTACTAACCAGTCCAACTCACCTGCCCTTACAGAAACGCTCGGCGTCGGATTATCTTCATACCGTGGGGTCCATCAGAGGTTTTTGTGCCCACTTTGCATCACGTGCACAAAGGCAAATGATCTCTGGCCGTCCTTCATGCTTCGCCTCCCAAAGCACTTAGCTACTTGAGCATATTTCGGTGATACGTGTCTGTCTGCGGTGCGTGTTGCCAGGCGAATTTCATTAGCCTGCAGTAATCTCTGTACTTTTCATGAAACGTAAATCGAACTTCTTGCTGTACCACAAAAACGATTTATTATTCAAAACTATTTTGCAACACCCGCTAAAAATTCAACGGTAAGTCTCATAATTTGTTATGTAAGTTTTCGTACCAATGCTTTCTCCCGTATTCCTTTTCAGGCCTCCTTGTTATCGAATGATACGTCGAGGCCAACGTTTAATTCCGTCTCTCACGAACAGCACGCACAAATAGCTAATCGTAAACAGGTTCCTTTATATAGTAGCTACTACAGTTCATGTATTCACATCAAAATATTGCCAATACAAGTAAAATAGACACGATGCAGACTGCTTTCTGACTCTTCGTTCGTTCCTTCGTTCGTTCCTTCGTGACTTATTAATAACTTACTCTTACGTTCACGTAATGTGTTAACGCCTGATGTTTGTCATTTCCATTGCGAATTACAGTTACTGTAGCAACGAACGAACGGCCCTTTGTTTCGGTGTCTCGTGCCTATTCTCTGTGAGTCTATGTCTGTGGGTGTAGGGCCGTATCATATTGAAAATTTTGTGAACTCAAAGTTATAAACTAAGCAGACACAATGAATATTACTGTATTCTGGGGTATAGCAACGCCGTATAGTCTGGTAGATGTTTACCGATGTTTCGGAGGAACGTCCTGACCTCACAGTCAATGTAGAAGGAAGATATACTCGTCGACAGTGAGAATGGAGGCACCACGTTCCTTTGAACGCCGGTTAAAATCTACCAAACTACACGACGTCATATTGCAGAAGACAGTAGTCGTAGTCACCGCTGTAACAACTTCAGATCCCACAAAATAGACACGAATTTCGACGTTAATTCAAGTGCTGTGGTCCCTAGTACACGTATCTTCGTTTCTTATTTACAGCATCTACACTTTGGGGCACCCGGTAGCGTAGTTGGTTGAGGCACAGTGCTACAAGCCGAAAGGACGCGGGTTCGATTCCCGATATCTTTGGATTTTTCGATCGTCCTAATCCTTCTAGCCTCAATATGGCCCTGGGATCGACTCACCCTCTAACAAAAATGAGTACCGGGAATCTTCCTGGGGCTAAAGTGCCGCCGGCTGGAGTGTAAAACTGACAGCCTCACTGCCATCTGTGAGCAGATTGTCTAGAAAATGTGAGAGCCTCGACGTCTCACAACCGTGTGGGCCTCCACAGCCTTTTACAGAGATAGTTTTTTTGCAGACACTTTTTCATCTTTTTTTCACATGTTAAGAAAAACGTAAAAGAACTTGAATGTTGCGTGTTTTTGAACCGTGTGTGAAACTCGCACCGTAGGGAGAACTTGAGCTGTTTCAGAACAGGATACTGAGGAGATACGAATTAACTGGAAGATAGAGAAACTTGCGTAATGACTTTCATAACCTGTGCTCTTCCTAATTTGTTGCTATGGTAACAGAATCGAAGAAATTTAAGTGAGCGGGGGATGTAGCACGCGGGGGGAATGCGGTGTACAAAATGTTACAGTCGGAAAACTTGAACTTGGGAAATGTAGGCGTAAATGGGAGGCTAATATTGAAATGTAATATATAGAATGGCATGGTGGGGATTAGATTTATCTGGCCCATATGAGGGACCAAAAGCCGGGATAGCTCAGTCGGTGTAGCGGCCAGGTTTACGGGCTGGACGACCGAGGAATCGGTGTTCGATTCCCGACAAGAGAAAGAGATTTATCTCTTTTCTACAGCGTACAGACTTGTTCTGGGGCCCACCCAGACTCCTGTCCATTGTGTACCGGGGTGTAAAGTGGTCGAGGTGTGAAGCTGACTTTTCGTCTCTCATCTAGTGCCGAGGTTAAGAATGGTGGAGCTATTCCTCAATTCCCTTTTATATCTTCATGACGTAGTGTTTAATTTAGCATAGGGGAAAGTTTACGCTTGATATTAGATTTACATTTGTGCGTATGATTCTCGTGTGGTTTCGGAAGCAACGGGTTTAAATGCATTTATTAATCATTCTACTTGCTCACCCCATCATTGTTGCTGCCACTGTAGCCGCAGTAAGAATCCTGTGTGAAGGTCTATGTTGCGTAATGTTATCCCGCTCGCTATTAGTCAGTGTCTCCGAGGTTCACATTTTACTCACACCATGCTATTCAGAGATGCCCCAAATTTGCTGTTATTCCCTTTCGTAGTTAAGAAAAGTTGCGCAGTGGAATTGTTGCTTTCGTTGAAGTCTGCGCAGGTCACACGCGTGATAGAGGCATAACAGATTCATTGAGAGTCTACTTGCATACATTGCCGGAGGTACGTGGTGACCTATTAGGGCGAGGGCACACAAAGGAAACTGGCAACCGCAACGCAACCGCAATTTCCGAGAATTGTTATGAGCCTGAGTTGAACGCACGTTACTGAATGGAGCAGCGGAAATTGAGGATACGGCAACGCAACTGGCAGAAAGACTGAGAAACTCAACGCAGTTTCCTTAATTTAAGCTGCTCCATTCAGTAACATGCGTTCAATTGGGCTGATAACAATTCTCTGAAATTGCGGTTGCGTTGTGGTTGCCAATTTCCTTGGTGTGCCCTCTCCCTTAGAGATGACCCTGTGACGTTTCTAGAAATGACCGCATGTTTACATGCCACGCAAGTCCGATGTACACGATGTGGCTCCTTCCAGTTGCGATGTAGTCTTTATATGCTGAAGATTTGTGGGTTTCCTCTGTAGATTGATCACAGAATGTTCGGGTGTGTGAGAAGTCTGTAAGTAAACTGAAAATGGTACTGCAGTCTGGTGTTTTAGAATCAGTTTATGTTGAAGGAACGGAATTGGAATACAGTTTTGGCGGGTTCAGAAGGAAAAGTTACAGAAAGGCGCCACATAGCTCCTCCATGCCTGTCTTCCCCGTATGTCTGAGTGTAACAACTCGAGAATCTTTGAACGGGTTTTCATGAAAACAAGGAGTTATAAACAACGTTTACGTACGAATTCCATTTTAGTTTAAAATCAGGAAGCCGTTAACAGGCAATTTGTATTGATATCAACCTGCGGTTCTGCTCGCATGTCGGTCGAAACGCACTAAATTTTGTCGGAACGAAAATTATTCCGAACAATAGTTGTAAAGAAAATCGAAGAACAAATTGTTTGCTTACTGGAGCCTTTTCTGCCTTACAGTCGGTATTACAGTGTTTAACATTTGGCGAAATTTCCAAAAAAGAAAAATCGTGACTTAGGCCCTACCTGTAGATGGCTACACCACTTAGTGTATATTGCTGTTCTCTGAAATTGAGTAAAGGTGTCATGCAGTGAAATCGTGATGAGAGTCGATCTAAACGAAATCAGCGCGGCGCGACTAAATGTCATGTTGATAATCGCAGAAATTTCTCATTGAAATTTCAGGGTGCATTATTACGTATGTGAACTCGTACTCTTCTCCAATTAGAATGATCAAGTAAAGGAGGATGAGGTGGGAAGGGCATGCAGCACGAATGGGGAGAAAAGGAATGCATGTAGGATATTGGTGGGAAAGCCAGAAGGAAAGAGACCACTGGGAAGACCAAGGCGTAGGTGTGTGGACAGTATTAAAATGGATCTTAGAGAGATGGGATGGTATGGATTGAATTGATCTGGCTCAGGATAGGGACCAGTGGAGGGCTCTTGTGAACACGGTAATGAACCTTCACGTTCCATAAAATGCTGGGAAATTCTTGAGTAGTTGCACAATTGGTGGCTTCTCAAGAAGGGGTCAGCTCCGTGAGTGAGTGCGTTGAATGTACAACTTACTCTTGTGTGCAGTAATAGACGTGCTGCTGCTGTGCTTGCTGGTACCNAAATTCAGGAACCGCCTCCAAATAATAGGACCCACCCCTCGCAAAGACGAATAGGGATCTCATAACCCTCCTTTTATTTTTTTTTCTTCAAAATAAGGGAAGTAGTGGTGAGGCTGGACAGCCTCTCTGGTCTAGTGGTCAGAGTTCTTGGCTACAGATCCAGAGGTCCGGCTTCGATTCCCGGCACTACCAGATTTTCTGAGAAGTAGTGGGTCTTGAATGGGGTTCGCTCAGCCTCGTGAGGATAAGGAGCTATTTCAATGGGAAAGTAGCGGTTCCGGTGTAGAAAAACGAAATTAACGACCGTGGGGATTCGTTGCGCTGACCACGCGACATCCTCTATCAGCCAAAGTTGGCACTGACTTCGGCAACAAGCGGCGGTCGCTCGGTCGGTATAGTTCGCTTGCGGACTCAAGCCACGGAGGTGTGAGGCTGTAACTTGTATCCTGGAGGGTTTGGTTCGAATCTCGGCTATGAATCGGACATCCTAACAGAGGTTTACAACCACTTCCTGCGAAGTCATTCCAAGCTCATGATGCATCTATGTATGATCCAGCGCTCTATAGTATTGATGATACGGATAGTGTCGTTAAATGAACCGTAGGGGGTAAGAAACAAGATAATCCGGGATGAGAAATCTGCTCGTCCTTATTAACAAGAGGACGCTTGAAGTACGTGTATATGCATGTGAAGTACAGGACGTCATTGCCCTGCCTGGGAAGACACAGTGCACCGCTGCTAGGATAGTAATAGAGGTGCTGCGAAGATTGTTGGAACCTAGGAGACAGAAGAAAAACCCCATAATGAGCCGCGTCATAACTGCACTGTGCGTCATACATTATTAGGACAATCAGGTGGGCGAGGTATAGGCCCGTAGCATGCGTGGGAGAGAAGAGAAATGCATACAAATATTTGTAGGAAACCCCAAAGGTTTGGGATCTGTGTAGGCTTGTATCTCAATCCTCCGAAATAGTTTTTGTTAATAGGCCACGACAGCCTCCATCCATATGATTCCTTGTCATTCATGTTCATCATCGTGCCGAAGCCACATAACGAGGACGAGCTGCCATTACGGGAGAGTCCTGAGGCGGCAGTTGGTGTGAGATGGCCGTCAGCCTGCAGGGACGTGATCCGCAGAGCCTCTACCAAGCAGCACAGTGAAACCATGACAGAACCCTAATCCTTGTGTGATAGTGATTTATAAAGTGTAGTCACGAGTTGTATAAGTGTGCAATAAATCCAGTTACCAAACCAAAGCCCGTTTATAGTCACTCGATCACGTGACAATGTAAACAACTTTTCTTCTTGAGGTGTAATCTGTTAGGCCCTCTCGTCTGTTCCGATTCTTAATTTAGCGCCGGTAAACTTCATTGTGACCGGTCACGGTAGCCGAGCGGTCTAAGGCGTGAACTGTCTTCGCTCGCTCGGAAGCCGGGATCGTGGGTTCGAATCCCACTCAGGGCACGGATGTTTGTGTGCGTTTTTCTGTGTTTGTCTACAGGTAGAGGCCTTGCGACGAGCTGTTCACCCGCCTAAGGAGTCCTACCGAATGTGTAAGATCTAGAAAACCCGAAGTGAACGGAGAAGTTCATGGAGGTAGGCCTAGGCCCACTGGGGCTGTAGTTCCAAGGAAAAAAAAAACTTCATTGTGACAGTTAATATGAAGCTCAGTTTTGAAATGATGAACCAGAGACATTTGATTGGACTTCTTTGGCGGGGGGGGGGGGTCAACTCACGCACTACCTCTCCATGGACAGAAGACAGTACAACATGAACATATTTCCTTGCCTTGAGTGAGATTCGAATTCGCACTATCAATGTTCGACCGAGTCAAGATCATACTTGCCTTACACATAGCGAGACCTGATGTTGCTGTTGTACCTGCGTTGTGTTGGACGTTGAGTTGCAGTTTGCATATACACTCTTTCGGAAGTTGGCAGTACTCCCACTTACAGGCAGTAAGTTGTCATTGAACTGACAGATTATTCAGGATTACTGGGGTTTTGGACTTTTTCCATCGTCCGGTATTCTAAAAGACACAAAAAAAAACACGACATTTCGGAAACAGGATCTGTTTCCGTCCTCAGGTAAGGAGTGGGAGACTCCTACTGTGTTGGGTACGTTACAAAGACCATTTCTCGGTCCCCTCTTTGAGATTGTGCCTGTATTCACAGAGCCGCGCGGATAGAGGTCTGCCTGTTTCGCCAGTGTAGCTTCTGCCACATTCACAGGGAATACTGTAGATGCCCTGTGCCGTCTGTTGTGGATCTGTTTCCGGCCTGGTTTTCATCAGTGAACTCCTGAAGAGTGTTTAATTTTGAAGATCGTCCTAATGTCCAGGGAGTGGGGTTAGCTCCTCCTAACGGACCCAACAGAGTAGGTGTCTCCCACTCCTCGCCTAAGGACGGAAACAGATCTAGTTTCCGAAACGTGTGCTTTTGTGTTTTTTAGAATATCACACGATGGCCAAAGCCGAAAAACCCAGTAATCCTGGGGATAGCGCAGCCTGTATAGTGACTGGCCACGGTGAGGGTTCGAGCCCCGGAAAGGGGCAAGACTTTGTTCCATTCCATGTCGTGCAGACTGGTTCCGGGGCCCACGCAACCTCCTATCCAATGGGTACCGGGGGCTCTTTCCCTGGAGGTGAAGCTGACCTCTAAGATATGCCGAGGTCAGGAATACATGGATCTGTACATCAGTTCCCCCATGTCTTCATGGCGGAGTGCTTAATTAGTTAAGTACAACAACTTTACCTTCTTTTACCTATTTTACCAGATGAGTTCAGTCCACACCCTCCCATCATATTTCTTTGGTATTCATTTTAACATTACGAGTATATTCTCTTTCTCACTTAGGTCTTCCAAATGGTATCTTCAGGTTTCCATATCAGAAGTTTGTGCGCATTTCTGTTCTCTCCCATACGTGCTGGTCGCGTCGCTCATTTCTTGATTTGATAATGCGTATATAATTTTTTGCGCAGAGTGCTAATTTTGAAGCTCCTCGCTGTGCAGTTTTCTTCAATCTCCTGTTACCTCGTAGGTCCACGTATTCCCAGCACAATATTCTCTTAAAACCTCCAGTCTTTGTGTTTTTTTTAATATGAGAGGCCAAGTTTCACACCCGTAGAAAAAAGGCAGGTATATCTATTTTATTAATTTCTCTAACAAATGAGTGCCAGAAGTCTTTGTGAGGTTAAAGGGCCGCCGGCGCATAAGGCTGACAACCCCACCACCATCTGTGTGAGCCGAGTATCTAGAAAATGTGGGAGCCCCGTAGTCTCACAACCCTTGAATGAATGAATGAATGAATGTATGAGGGGTAGGCTTCCTCGGCCCTTGCACCGCGACCTACAGTGGTCTATTGTGCTTCTCACAACCTATGGTCCTCCACGGTTTATTACAGGGATAGTATGAAGCTGGAAAGACGTTCCGCGGTTTTTGAACGTCAGTGCAGCAGTGGGTTCACTTTCATTGTCTTCGGTTTCTGTTTTGCTGTAGGAAGCATAGTTCAGCATGTTAGCACCGGTTTGGTACCCACTCGTCTTTGCTATCCTTGTGAGCTGTAACTTGTAATTGTGGTGTTAATTTGGGGAAGTATTTCGTAATGCTGCTTGGGAATCAGCAGTGCAAGGGATAAGGCATCGACAGAATTACTCGTTCTTGGCCCGGGATATATCCGCTCTGTCTGTCACTGTCACAGCATGTATAGTCCTTGTAGGGAAATCTTTTAAGGAGGACAAAGCTTGCTCGTGTATTTAAATGAAGAAGTAGATGAAGAATGCGAATTCGACTGACATACACTCAACCGCAACATTTGCACATCGCTTTAACTGCCGTGGCTACCGTACATATTGGCAAGAGTATTCAGTAAAACTTATAATACCTTGGGTATTGTCTGACCGCCTCTGTAGTCTAGTGGTCAGACTTCCTGGCTACAGATCCAGAGGTCCGGGTTCGATTCCCGGCGCTACCAGATTTTCTGAGAAGTACTGGATCTGGGACGGGGTCCACTCAGCCTCGTGAGCATAATTAAGGAGCTAATTCAAGGAAATACCGGCTCCGGTCTAGAAGAACGAAATTAACGGTCGTAGGGATTCGTTGCGCTGACCACGCGACACACTCTATCCGCTAAAGTTGGCACTAACTTCGCCGTCAAGCGGCGGTCGCTCGGTCGGTATAGTTTGCTTGCGGACTGAAACCACGAGTTTGCTTTTGTTTGTATTTGGGCGTTGTCTGTTATATCCGCTGTAAGAAACATAAAAGTTATCCCTTTTGCATATAGGCTGTACTGCTAATAGTAGTGGAAGAGAGAATTGAACAAGGAATATACGTATATGCAGCTTTGCTGCCTATTTCCAAGTCTTAAATGGTTTTAACAAATTGTAGCCCTTGAGAAATAACTTTGAATTCGCAGTTTAACTGAATATCCATATTAGGAACTTGAATAGTTCTGGAAAAATAGCTTAATTGAAAAAGCGCAACGATAGTACTTAGTGATAGTATTTTCTTCGACAGAGATTACACAACAATGACGACTGAATAACTCCTGTTTATTTCCCCCATCTTCTGGTCATATGATAACGAAGTAAGATTATGTAGGATTTGAGGTTTCCACATCTGTAATTATGAAGAGTTTTACCTTCCGGGTTACGAATATAACGTCTCAGGCTTGAAGAAACCCTGCTTGCTGCGTGCTTCACGTTGGTTTCTTGTGCTTCAACCCTGAAGGCGGTGGCGACACTTTGCTCCGCAACGTCGGTTGACTTTCAACGGACTACACGGCGTTATATTCCAGAAGATCCGACTTTTCATAAGCAACATTATTTTTTAATTTTATTGCTATAGAAACGAAGCGACTCTTCGCCAAGTAAAATTAGAATGACCAAGTCAAGGACGGTAAGATGGGAAGGGCATGTAGCAAGAATGGGGCAATGTGGAATGCATGTAGGTTAAAGCGAGGAAAGCCAGTCGACCACTAGGAAGACTAAGACGTAGGTAAGTGGATAATATTAAAATGGATCTTAGAGAGATAATATGGGGTGGTATTGACTGGATTTATCACGGACAGAAAAGAATCCATCCTCCTGAACACGGCAATGAACCTTCGGGTTTCAAAGGAGGGCTCAACTGTATGCAGTTAGTTACAGAAACGACATAACGGCGAGTAAGTCTGGCTTAGAGTAGTTGTGATGGAGGGCGATCTCTAGACGAGTGGACGGCGCCTGTAACGAGCCAGTGCACCTGGATTGTGGTGCTGTGGAAGAAACTTAACGGCCGAAACAAATTTTAATAGGCAGTGATCTGGCCCGTGGGTTCAGAATATTGATGACAAGACGCAAGGGCGAATTTATGGTCCCCAACACAAATTTTATTGTTCTATTATTTATGCAAGGGCGAAATGACGTAACGCGTGGACTCGCTGTTTGTATGAACATGGCGCAAACTGAAATCAGCAACGGACTGTGTGTGTGTAATAAGTCATTTAATTTTTTAAATATTTAAGAATCTGGGAACATTATTATTATTATTATGGCTCTACTGTCCTTTGTTGAGCCTAGTCGCTTTTTGATCTTATACACAGTCGGTAGGATTCCTTGGACGGGGGATCAGCCCGTCGCAAAGCCGCTACCTACACACACAGACATCCATGCCTCGAGTGGGATTCGAAACCACGATCCCAGGGTTCGAGCGAGCGAAGACAGTTCACGCCTTAGACCGCGCGGTCACTCTGATCGGCGAGAGCGAGAGTAACAGAACAAAAATGAGATTCGCTATGAAATTAGGAGACGAAAAAATTTTGGGAATGTTTTTTGTTAATCTCCTGAGTTCGTGAGCTATGCTTTAAAACGCGGATGATGAGAATATGCAGGGTGAGCACAGGTGAGCTTTACATTTATGTTGTTATTGTGCAACAGTCAGGTAAGGCAGTACGTCCAAATTCTCAGATATTAGATTCCAGCTGTCACAGTTTTTAAAACCGTGGTCATGCAGTTGCAGTGATTTGCCGCCAGGGGATACTGTAAAGGTAAAAGAAGTCAAAGTTGTTCCTGTGCTTAACTAATTAAGCACTGCGCCATTGGGGCGTATATGGGAGTGTGGATGTACAGATTCACATTTTCTTGACCTCGACATTAGTTCGAGGTGAGTGGTCAGCTTCACGCCCTGGCCGCTTTATCCCCGGGGAAAGATTCCTCCGTGCCCGTTGGATAGGAGGCTGGGTTGGTCCGAGAATCGGTCTGAACAACGTGGAGAAGAGAAAATTCTTGATCCTACCAGGACTCGAACTCCGACTCCTCGGTCGTCCACCCCGTAGGTAGTCTCTGTACCGACTGAGCTATCCCGGCTCCCCCAGGGGATACTGTAGTCAAGAAAATGGCCACACCTGTTAAAAAAGTGAAGCGTTTTCTGTGGTTTAATAAAACCAAAATGTCTGAAACGTATGTGGTGACGCTGTTTGACGGAAATTTGGTTGGCTCCACGTTCTAAGCCATTCATTTACGCATTATACAAGCAGTTGTGTGAGGCAGGTTGGTCTAAACAGAAAGTTCCCTTTGCTTCAGCATGTGTGGGAACGAACCAGAATACCAACTTGATGTGTCACCAGTGGTGCACATATCGACCATCTGGAAGTGGTAAAATAAATTTCGGCAGTTGGTACAAATGGTCGGATGTTGTATTTTGCCTGCTTGCTTCAGCATTCATTTCCGAAATTGTAAAGATAATTTTTGCGTATTCTGTATAAAACAACTGTACCGGATGATCCGGAAAATTCTCTTAACCGGAAATCGACAAATTGTAATACGATGAGTACATGAGTCAGATTATACAGCATGTTCCAGGAGGGAAGGACAGTTTTCTTGGAGGTATATAAGTACGGTTGAAAAGGGAATAGAAAGTGGCAGGGGAAAACAGGAAGGGATATGAAGCGACATAGGTGTGACCATTGGGCGGTATCGCCCTAGGATGCCATCGGGAGGCCAGGTCGCAGCTGCCAGCATGTCGGCCAAACTCATTGTATTAATTTAGTAGTCATATATCGCACCTGGCATCCGTCTGGCAACGCTTCCAACTTGGCATCGCTGCCAACCTAGATGCCAAGTGCTAATGCTGCTGGCATCGCTGCCAACCGAGATGCCAAGTGCTAATGCTGCTGGCATCGCTGCCACGAAGACCAAGGCCAAATCAACATCACACGACAGTCTGAGGCCAGTCCATTGACGTCCGTGCGTGTATATGTGCTTGTGTATATTTCTGTTTCCTTCAGACATGTCCAATTTCGACACCGAAAGATTGATAATTGAAATTCTGTCACGACCATCTGGCAGCTGGACGTCATGGCATCCTAGTGCGGTACCGCCTAAAGATTCACAGTTGATGCAGCGTTCTAATATCCGGCAGCCGGTTGGTCCCGGGAGTGCCGATATGGCGTCTTGTACTGTACTCTGCCAGTTGTGTGGTATACGTGTGAAGTGGAGTCCCTTTGTTNGAAACATGTAAGGCAGGTGCTGACGAGGTGGAAAACTTAAAAAAGGTGTCACATTTGACGGAAGGAACTTGATTGTTAACCCAAGAAAATATTTGAACCTAAGGAGAGTGAACTGTACAGTTTAGTACGTTTATCGACTTTTCGGACATTATTCTTCGGCCCGTTTTTAATTTAAAAACAACTTATCTGAGACTGGACTCTTTATCTCCTTCCTCACTCAAAGAAAAAAAAACTTTTAGATCTTGTGAACAATTTAGGATACTACATAACGAGGGCAGACTTCGTGACACGTCACGTGGTGCTGTTAGGAGAATTACGTATAGGAGTTGCGTTGAGCATTCAGTTAAGGTGAGGAAACAAGAAATGCATACAGAACTTTTATGATGTAAAGCGTCAATTCAGAATTCTGACGGGATTTCAGGACAGACGTAGGCTGTGAGGATGGGAGGCGGATAGCTTAGGAACGTAGCCAGTGGCGGTATTGAACCTTCGGATTTTGCTACAACGGTATTAGAAAATTTGTGTTAAGAGAGAAATCAGTACTCAGTAAAATACGCTGTTACACTTTCGTATGTCCCTAAGATTTCGGTTACCACGGTTTTGTAACCGTTGTTGTAGGCCGTAACGGAAAAGTTTGTCGACTAAAGCAGCTCCATAGTATAATAATTAACTGAGCATGAGGTCGCCAGGACTCCCCTGCGTCGCCTGTTTCCTTCCCCGTTCCCTCAAGCATGGAAATCTTGTGTAGAGTTTGACCCTGACCCCATGCTCCCCTCGGTAACTTCCTATGGGGATCCGGTTGGCTGCCGGCGCAAACTCTGTAGCAGAGTCGAAAAGGGGCACTTCGGAGTTGTGTATTACGCCGAATTGGTCTCATCGCCATTGCAAAGAACTCTGCTCCCTTTTAGAGAACTTTCTCTGGGTCGATTATTTGGTATTTTTTTAGGTGTTGTATCGCAACGTATTGTATTGTTTCGGATATTACATAAAGATAATTTCCTGATGTGTTCAGTGGCCTCTTTCGGAGGGGCCTCGCAGTAGTGTAGTTGATTGAGGCACTATGTTACAAGCCTGAAGGTCGCGGGCTCGATTCACGATGAGGTCATTGTTCTTTTAGGTGACCTAATCCTTCCATCCGCACTGTGGCCCTGGGGTCGACTGAGCCTCTAACAGAAATGAGTACCAGGAATCTTCCTCGGGGTTAAGTGCGGCCGGCGCTTAAGGCTGACACCCACGCCGCCAACTGTGAGCTGATTGTCTAGAAAATGTGGCAGCCTCGATCTCTCACAACCCTATGGGCCTCAACGGCCAGTTATACGGATAGGTTTACTTTTACTATCTTTTTCGACTTCCGACCGACAGGTTCGGCTAAGTAACGAGACTTGTAAGCAGTACACAAAATTGCTCATGGCGGCTTTTTAAACTTCAGTTTACCTAGAGATATGAATAATGAAATGAAAATGTGTGAAAGTCTCCTTCCTCTATCTGCAGGATTTGAGGTTCTTGAGGAGAGCTAGCTTGTGAGATATGACGCCTTGTAATCCTTTGATTGCTAACTGTTTCATATCGACCCTGAAGATGGAAACGACATTTTTATCCAAAACGGAGACTGATTTCCAACGGTCTGCACGGAGATATATCCCACAAGATTATAGCTCCTGCTGTACCTAACTTCAACAGAATCTGCGGATGGGTTTATGTGATACATAGTAATTCCATTTATATATAACCTTATTGAAACTAGGCTATATTCAGATTTAATGTGGTTGAAAGTCAGAAGTGTCCGACGGCTCTAGTCTCCCATATCGAATTTCATCGATATCTGTGAACATATTTATGGAATACAAAAAGAAATCCATGTATGACCAAATATAAACTGGTCGCGCGGGCTTACAGAAACATCACTACGCTGCTGAATGGATGCACGTTTGATCTCTCATGTCATGTAAATTGGCAGCTGTTCTAATATTTAATTTCCGGATAATATCAATTTCATACAACATTTTATCCAGTATTCCTCTGTCAAGGTTAAGCCCATACATAGATGAAATTATTGGGGATCATCAGTGTGGGTAACAGATCAACTACTGAT
>NW_019727111.1:552950-631784 GCF_002891405.2 Cryptotermes secundus | reverse complement strand
AAACTACCTAGTTAGGTTAATTAAAACGTTTTTAATCGAAACGTATAGTAAAGTCCGTGTGAGAGAACATTTGTCTGATAATTTTCCGATCCAAAATGGTCTAAAACAAGGAGATGCTTTAAAGCGACTCCTTTTCGACTTTGCTTTAGAATGTGCCATTAGGAAGGTCCAGAAAAACCAGGTGGGACTGAAATTAAACGGGACACATCAGCAGTTGGCCTATGCCGATGATGTGAATCTACTGGGTGTTTACCATAAAAGAAACACAGAAACTCTAATTGACGCTAGTAAGGAGGTTGGTCTAGAACTAAACACAGAGAAAACTAAGTATATGTTGTAGTCTCGTCACCAAAATGCAGGGCACAATCATGACGTAAAGGCAGGCAACAGATGTTTTGAAAATTTGGCACAGTTCAGACGTTTGGGAACGACGATAACAAATCAAAACCTGATTGAGGAGGTAATTAAGAGGAACAGTGGTCCGAAACACTTGGCGAGAAGCCGCTGTATTCTTATTCTGTTGAGTTAATAAAGCGAACGAACAGAATCATTCTGCTTGAAAGCGAAAAGCAAACCCATTCTGTTGTTCTTTCTAGCCTACATTCCTTATTCTGAAAAAAGAAGTAGGCTTATGCGATCTCCATGCTATCTATGTATCTGTGAATTCCCCCGTATTAACGTTTGAATGCCTGCACCAATCTCTATGAATCTTGGTATGTATATGTATCATGGCACCTGAGTCCATCTCAGCGGCGTACTTCATTAATCCCTCCCATCAGCCTGTGTGTGTATGTGTATCCCTCCTATCCCGAGCAACAGCTCGGTAAACACGTTCCTGCGACAACGAATGCATGCAACAACAGAAGAATTTTTGGACGGGTGTGTCTGTGGGTCGGTCTGTGTATCCCCCTATCGTTCCTAGGTAACAGCTCGGTGAAGACATTGCCGTGCCAACGAAGAATTGTTGGAGGCGACGTTTTTATATACGGTCCATGTCGTATCGAAGGAAAGTACGTGATAAGTTCTTCCCAGAACTTATTGTTAATATTCAAATTATTTCATATCTTGCAACATTCGAATTATTGATTTTTAGTCTTTCACAGTAATTCGTAGTTGATGTTGATTTCTGCTTTTGGGTCTTTGCACCATGCGGATGAGTTGTCGCCGTTTCGGCCATACGTGCTTCATCTTTCCTTCCACTGACTCTTGTCATGATATCGAGCCATCTGTGGGCTTCTGACCAGATTGTGACGTACAGCAGACATTTGCGGTTTTTCTCCATTTTGATTCCTCCCCAGAGATGAAGAGGAATCAGACCAAGGCCAGGTTTAAGAGGGATTGACCGGCCCGGGCATCCGCAAAGCAGAAATTTTATTGGGACATTTGCGTCTCTAAAACTACTCCCTAAAAATAGTTTTTAGTTATGAGAAATAAGAACAAAAAGAGAACTGACATAACCTAAATTTCTTATTGGTGCGGGCCTCCCACAACTGTAAATCCGGCTCAGGCTCAGCGTGCGCTGCAAGTAACTTCGAAGCCAGCCCCTCATTCTCTCATGACGAGCCCATATACAGCTTTCATAACAACGGTGAATTGGTCGTCTTTGTCTCTGCTGTTGTCTTCAGGCTCGTCGTGATTTGCTGCTGTATGAGAATGACCACGTGCCCTTTCATGGTGCTTTTGCTGGCTTTGAGTGAGTGAGTGAGTGTTCATGTGTGTGTGTACATACCGGTATATGGGTTTTGGTCGAGCAGACCTACGGGGCGGAGTCAAAGTTGCATGATTCGCAGAGTCGCGAGACAGTAAAACATGGTCATGAGTCTCGCAGGACCCGGAACCAAGAATTACTGTACTGGCGAGGGCCAGCAGCAATTTACCCAAACTACCAACAGTCCCACGCGGAGGAGGGTGGGGTTTAGTGCCGGCCCGGACCATTAGGGACCTTGGCCAGGGAAATGTTATTAAGAACGGCCCTATGAGTGTATAATATGAGCTTTTTCCCTTTCGCCTGTCCTTAATTGCTCGAAGCGGCCTTCTACTCCCCTTGGGACTAAAAAAAAATAAACATCCCTGTAACAGATCGTGGAGGCCCATAGGGTTGTGAGACGTTGAGGGTCCCACATTATCTAGATAATCGGCTCAAAGATGGCGGGAAGGTTGTCAGCCTTACGCGCCGGCCGCGCTTTACTCCCCAGGAAAATATTTAATTAATTCGTGTTACTCGTTTCTATTAGAGGCTGAGTCGACCCCAGGGCCATAGTGCGGCTGGAAGGATTATGTCAACTGGAAAAAATCCAATGACCTAATCGGGACTTGAACCCGCGACCTTCCGGCTTGTAACATAGTGCCTCAACCAACTACGCTACCGCGTGCATATTGTACCAAAACCTCAATATACATGAGTAGTCACTTCAGCTTAGAAGGTGGGTGGGGCATGTACCTCCGAATAGTGCAAAACCCAAGGGCACACTGAGCGTCGGTTTCGGTTTTCGGAAATGCAGTGACATGAGGAAGGCTGTTCCCAAACATTCCTGCCGCGATGTGCGTTCAAGTGGTAGCATTAGCCGGATCTGGAAGGAGACGGGCGGACCGTGTTCATATGTGTGTATAAAGGAATGTAGGGTGGGACTGCGCTGTGACTTAGTGTTAAGCCAGTAACCTCAGCACACTTTGAGACAAGTTCAGTATCGGACGAGATTTATGTTTCCTTCTACTGCAGTCGAAGTTCACACTGTTGTCAGTTTGCCTTGCAGCCAGTAGTTGATGTGTCGATGTCGAGAGCCGGTGTAGCCAGGCGGAGGGACACGAAAATTTTGTGTCCTGGAGAAGTCGCGATAGTTGCTCAGCTGTTCATGAAATCCCAATATTTTATGGAACCAGAGATCAAATCGATTGGCCCAGAGGTGACGCTTTTAGACTTGTATTGGAGCCACGCCTTAGCTCAAGCGGTTAGTCGCTGGCTTCCCACCGCGGCTACCTTGGTTCGATCCCGGGTCTGGTCAAGTGGGATTTGTGGTGAACAAAGTGGCGCTGGGGCAGGTTTTCTCTGAGTACTTCGGTTTCCCCTGTCAATCTTCATTCCAGCACTTGCTCCACAATCACCCTCACCTATCACCAGGGGCTGGTACAATAGGCCAGAAGTGGCCGCAGTAAAAGGGACTTAGTCCAACCCTACTAGCAATAAAAGAAAAAAAGAATTGTATTCGAAAAGTGCTCGGTTCATGGGCGGTGCACAGACTATCCTGATTGAGGTTTTCCGTGGTTTTCCTGCGTCACTCCAAGCAGATATCGGTGTAATACTTTGATTAGGCCATTGCTGTTTCCTTACAAATCCTTTCCAGTCCCTTATTCATCCGTCATGATACCACTCGACGCTGTATAAATGAAACTATTGAAATCTCAGTCGAATAGATTAGAATCACATACCACCTTGGAGGCTCATTACCATGGTGAGAAGAAATCTCCGCTGGTGGCTATACTGAGGCAACGAATCCAATCCGCATCTGTTTTAATATATATCTACGCTTTGGTCCACCAAATAAAGTCTTCCTTCCACGTTTTAGTACCAAAAGGATTGTGGCCTGGAGACCCTTTGCTAGGCAGCGACCGTGTTAAAAACAAATATACAACAACCGTTGCTGAGTTACGGCTTCGCAAACAACCATGTTTACACGGCAACAATCGGAAACAGCAACAGAGAACGGTGTTTTCTGTGTGGTCCGTGCTGAGATGTTATAAGCAAGACCGTTGGAGCAACGAGTTATTTGTGAGACAGTCGCCACCCGGTAAGAACGTGAGCACGGAGGCAGATGAAATTGTTGGAATCCGTCACCAGGCAGCGACTGGTGAAGACAGAGCAGACTGTGCTGTCGTGAACTGCAGAATATGTCAATTAGCAATAGCGCTATAGTTAATTGTAGTTACGATCTGTAAGTGTTCAGCAAATCCAATTACTAATCCAAACCCCGTGTGAGATCACATTTTCACGTACCAATATTTATACATTTCCCTTCCCTATACGTTTGTTTTCTCTGCGATGCGTGCTGCATACGTCTGCGCCTCATCCACCTTCATTTTATCCTGATAATATGCAGGGAGGAATCGGTACAAACGATTTGTCTCCTTGCGACGCAGTTTTTCAGCCTGCGTATACCTCCAATTTAGGTCCGAATAGGTCCGAATATTTCTCAGAAATCGAAAATGTCGTCCCATGATATTGTAGCGTGTAGAGAACCGCTCGTAAGCAACGGCTCAATAAACACGTTCCCGTTGTAACAGATACACATGCAACAATAGACATACTGTTGGAAAGGTGTTTTCTACTCGGTCCATGCAAGTGGGTTATAAGGACTATTATCGGAAGGATTCAGTTAAAAAAGTCTCTGGTCGTTAGGCTCAAGGGGTTGACGCCAAGACGAACTGATTAGCGGTAAATCGCCAGTCGTAAAGTATTTTTTTATTGCTAGTGGGGTGGGACTAAGTCCCTTGTACTGCGGCCACTTCTGGCCTATTGTACAAGCTCCAGATGATAGGTGAGGGTGATTGTGGAGCAATTGGTGGAATGAAGATTGGCAGGGGAAACCGAAGTACTCGGAGAAAACCTGCCCCAGCGCCACTTTTCCACCACAAATCCCATTTGACCAGACCTGGGATCGAACCCAGGCCGCCGGGGTGGGAAGTCAGAGACTAACCGCTTGAGCTATGGCGCGGCCCAGTCGTAAAGTAACTTTAACTTTGACTTTGAAGAATAGGCAGTTGGAAAGGAGGACTTAAGCGCGGAAGCAGAAGAATAGCAATTGTTAGAATCCCTTACCAGGAAACTACTTGTGAAGATACTGGATAATGGAAAAGACTTAGCGTGTGCTATACTTATTTGTAAAGTACGGAAATCAGCGATACTATTATAGTTATTTGTAGTCACGACCTGTAAGTGGTCAATAAATCCAGTTATCCAAACCCCCGTCTATAGTCACTCATCCATGTGACAGTATCGATTGTACGGCGTCGAATAGTAGGAAAGGCTTTTACGAGGAAGCGACCATGGCCTAATTTGAGGTACTATCCCAACATTGTCCAGTCATTCAGTTTCAGTTCCTGCTGATTTTCTTAGACCTAACTGTGTGCATATTTTAAAAAGTGAAGTTGAAAAGCAGTGGCGATAAAGCATTTCATTTTCTTCAAACCGTTCTGAATAAGAGGCTTCATTAGATAAATGTTCACCGATACGGCCTTCATATCTTTTGTTTTAACACATTTTAATTAGCCTAACTAGTTTCATGGGTGTGCCATGTGGTACCGTGCCTGATACGACTGTGAATCACCTCCTGGTGATGGGAGTCACGGCGACCACCCCCTTGCCCCTCCCAAGCAGGTCGTTGTGGCACGACAGTTCCGATCTTTGTTGATGTTCGGTTCCCACGGCAGCGGTTACACTAGCGCCATAGCGAACCGTTGATTCAGATGTTCGTGGAAAAGAAGCATAACCTAATGGAGCCCAGTTGATTTGAACTGATTTTAATTGTTGCAAGGGCAGACCCATTCGTGCAACGTAGAATACGCGTGTACCTCTTGGTCACACGCATGTGTGGGGTTGAGCTGAGAGACGTGCACCTCCGTAGTGTCAGTCAGGCGACTAGCAGACCAAAACTTTAAATCACAGTGAGTGGTTAATATATGTAGGAGCCAGTGGGTGACCAGAACCGCTCTGGGCAACGTGGAGAAGAGAAAACCTGGCCCTTGCCGGGACTCGAACTCTGACCCCTCGGCCGGCCAGTCCGTAGCCAGTCGCTGTAGCGACTGAACTATCCCTCCTTCTTGTTTCTGTAAGGAAGTAACTGAATTTTTAATAGTATTTAGATACATTTCAGGCTCCAAAGGCTGGATGTAGCCTTCACAGTTGTGTGGCCCAGTAAGCTGGTTTTCCCAAAATGTTTCTTCCTCATTGTGTATACCTTGGCTGTTTCTGTTGTTTCTTTATCAAAAGAGATTTACATGACTAATGGAATGACGCCCGTTAAGCCAAAATGTACTGACTTCTGGGATGGGACGCCATATAGTCCGTTATAAGTTCACAGACGTTTCGGAAGAACATACTGATTCCACGTGTGGATGAGTAAGCCAAACAACCAACCAAGATGGCGCAGGCTGCAAGCAAAGCAAGCTAGCATTCGCCCTGAGTATGAAGGCAGTATGTTCCTTCGAAACGTCGGTGAACTTTACCGCAATAGGCGGCGTCGCGTCCCCGAAATAGCACTCCTCATAGCCACCGCTGTGAGGACTCCAAGTCCAACAAAGATTGAGGTATTTCAGAACAGAATACCGAGACAATGTTTGAATGTAAGAGGGGAAGAAGTAACTGGAAGATGGAGACAACTGTTTGGATGTAAGAGGGGGAGAAGTAACTGGAAGATGGAGACAACTGTTTGGATGTAAGAGGGGGAAAAGTAACTGGAAGATGGAGACAACTGTTTGGATGTAAGAGGGGGAGAAGTAACTGGAAGCTGGAGACAAATGTTTGGATGTAAGTGGGGGAGAAGATGAAGACAAATGTCTGGATGTAAGAGGGGGAGAAGAAACTGGAAGATGGAGACAAATGTTTGGATGTAACAGGGGGAGAAGTAACTAGAAGATGGAGACAAATGTTTGGATGTAAGAGGGGGAGTAGTAACTGGAAGATGGAGACAACTGGTTAATGAGTACGAAGAAAGCAGTCTTCTGGGATGTGGCGCCGTGTAGATATTGTGTTAACCGACGTTTCGGAGGAACGTATCGCCTCCACAATATCTACACGGCGCCACATCTCAGAAGACTGATTTCTTCATAGTCACCGCTGTGAAATCCTCAAATCTTACATGCTTCATGAGTAGCTTCATCATTTGCACTATTCAGTAAATATTATTATGGCCAGTAAGTAAAAGGTAACGCTATCCCTGTAACAGGCCATGGAGGCCCATAGGGCTGTGAGACGTCGAGGCTCCCACATTTTGTAGACAATCGGCTCACAGATGGCGGCCATGTTGCTAGACTTAAGCGCCGGCAGGACGCCCTCTCCCCAAGGAAGATTTCTAATACTCATTTATGTTAGAGGCTGAGTTGACCCCAGGGCCATAGTGCGGCTGGTAGCATTAGGTCAATTGAGAAATCGTGACCTCATTGGGAATGGAACCCTATGCCTACCTCATGCCCCATATGGTTAGTAAATGAATAATTTTAACGTTCAACAACAGGTAGCACGAAGCGTTAGTATGGTGCCGTCGGACATCGGGGTAACCAACCGTGCAGTGTGTGTCTCCTCATGCCACCGGTTGCTCCAAATTCATTGAACATCCTGTCGTCAGTGCTGTATAGTATCAACATTCACAGATTCACGAAATAACCAGATTAAAAAGCGAGTTCTGGGAAGAACTAATCGCCCATTTTCTTTTCACTATGTATAACACGGACTACGTAGAAAACACCGCGTCCATCAGTTCTTCTTGCGTGTCTGTTTGTTGCAACGGGAACAAGTATACCGAGCTTTTGCCTAACAACGGCCGTCCCTTCTGGCTCCACTATTCCGGCTTCCAGGCCATGGCTTGGGGGGGGGGCACACACTTGCACGTACATTTCGATTCAGATGATTTCGGACGACTTCTGCCTGTTTCTTGCACAATTTTATAATATAATCGTACACGTAAGGATTTTTTTAAATCCACGTGCGATTCGCGGACCAGTGTGCGTCTCTCAAGGTTTCCAATAGCGCGGAGAAGTTACCAGTCCAATAAATAAATAAATTACTGTTGGTCCTCGCCAGCACATTGATTCTTGGTTCCGAGTCCCACGGGAGTAATGGCCATATTTTACTGTCTGACAGTTCTTGAGCTGCCAGACCGACACTGGGGAACTGGCCAGTCAGAGTTACATTACGACTGGCGGTTTACCGCCAATCAGTTCGTCTTGGCACCAAGCCCCTTGAGAGTCACGACCAGTAATTTTATTTTCCAACTAAATACTTGCGGTTGTAGTCCTTACGTAATATGCTCTCTGACGAGAGGATGGGCCTGTCGTTTACAATTGCTGCTGGTCCTTGCCAACGCGGTCATTCTTGGGTCCGAGTCTCGCGGGATTCATGACCACACTTTACTGTCTCAGATGGAGGGTCAGGTCCCCGTATTTATATCCCCCAGGTACAGGGTGTCCCGGTTATACCCCCACGCACAGGGTTCCCTTTGTTCGCCTCCTACGACTCGCAGGGGTACGGTGGAGGTATTCCATCCCGCCTCCACACGGGAAGAACTCGCCAGCAGAGAGTTCACTTCTTTATATAATCTCGGGTCGGACCACAGAGAAAACACCGCCTCCAACAGTTCCCCTCTTGTTAGCCTACTTTCCTTGTGTGTGTGTGTGTGTGTATTCCCTCTATCGTTGCTAGGCATGGGCTCGGTAGCTGGTACTCGTATGTATTCTTAAGGAAATTAGGCTAAAAAAGGGAACAGTATGGAGAATCAGGCCGTAGTGCGGGTCTCAAATCGGATTGGATTTGATTGCCATTATCCAGTCCTCTGATCTAGAATCTTAAAGACAGGGTGATGTAAAAGTATGATTTGTTCCTGTGCTAAGTTTAGCACCACACAATGAAAACGAATGGGAGTGGAGGTAAAACTCCACGCACTCTTTACATCGGCACCAGTCAGTTGAGATGTTGACTGACGTGACAGACTCTTGCATTCGGTACGTGCTCGATTGGAATCTTCGCCGCAACACCGTTTGTCGTGAGCAGGTTTTTCGTGGTTTTCTTCGACCCTTTCAAGAGAATCCTGATAGTACCTCCATTACATCACCACCATCATCTCTCAAATCCGTTCAGATTCGTCTTTCATTAGCTTTTATACCGACCGCCTCTGTGGTCTAGTGGTCAGCGTTCCTGGCTATAGATCCAGGGGTCCGGGTTCAATTACCGGCGCTACCAGATTTTTTTCTGAGAAGTAGTGGGTCAGCCTCATGATGATAACTGAGGAGCTATTTCAAGGAAATAGCGGTCTAGAAAACCGAAATTAACGGCCATGCCACCAAACTTCGCCGACAAGCGGCGGTCGCTCGGTCGGCATAGTTCGTTTGCGGACTGAAATCACGGAGATTGTTTGTTTGTTAAGTCTTTACATCAACCGACGCTGTATAACCTTGATACTGTTAGTGTTGTTAAATAACCGACGAAAGTTAAATTGAACTCTGCATTAGACGGAGGTAAGTGGCCACCTTCACATTATGGCCTCTTTATCCTTCCAGGGTATGAGGTCCAGGTACCCATCGGGTAGGAGGCTGGTTGGGCCCCACAGCCTGCTGCAAGTCTGTGGAGGAAATACATACTGTTCACCCCCGCCGGGTACTATATGTTGAAAATTGCTCGTGTTATATTATATTGGTAGTTCTGTGGAAGAATTAAGGTCGTCATTAGTAAATCCACTCCTTTCTAAGCACGGAACACCCGTTTCCACCATCTGGTTCTCCTGACTTTGTTGATATAATAAACCCCCTCGCTTGCTTATCTGAATCCTGCTGTGTTCAAACCAAATAAATGCCACTTTGATTCTCATGCCTTGGATACTTGTTTTGTTTTGTCCAAGCTTTCATTTGTACCAAGGTTAATGGGTTAATGTGCTGCTCACTCGCTGTGCTGGCAAGGAGCTAGGCTCTGAGGAAGTTGTGTGACATTGTTGGTCATTCAGAGACGGGGTGTATTGCCAATCACGGTGATAGCCGAGATAACTCAGTTGGTATGGCGATGGGCTACGGGCTGGACGGCCAAAAAATCGGGTTACGGTGCCCTTTCAGGTAAAAAGGTAAAGTTGTCCTGCTGATCTAATTAAACACTACGCCATGAAGACCGTGCCATAGCTCAGGCGGTTAGTCTCCGGCTTCCCACCGCGGCGGCACCGGTTCGAGGCCAGGTCAGGTCATGTGGGATTTGTGGTGGACTAAGTGGCGGTGGGCAGGTTTCCACCGAATACTTCGGTTTTTCCTTCCAGTTCCCATTCCACCGGCTGCTTTACACTCATCATCTATTATCTGGGGCTGGCACAGCGGCCGACTTCTCACCCCACCCAAAGAACTCCCCCCCCCCTAGGAAAACATTACGCCATGAAGACATATGGGGGAGTGGATGTATAGATCCACGTATTCTTGACCTCGGTACTATTTGGAGGTGATTGTTCACCTTCACATGGAACCAGCCCCCAGAACCCATTGGATAGGAGAATGGGTGGGCCCCGGAACCGGTCTGGACGACATACAGGAAAAAAATTCTTGCCCCCACCGAGACTCGAACTTCGACCTCTTGGATGTCCGGTCCGTAGCCAGTGTTTATACCAGTGGTTCTCAACCTTTGTGACAACGCGACCCGGTAAATTCTTATAAGACGAGAGCCCGGTATAATTCTTTCCAGGGCCCAGTACGGGCCGCGGCCCGGCAGTTGAGAAACACTGGTTTATATAGACTGCGCTGGGGAAGAGGTTTTTATGCCGAGAAATAAATGTTTTTTTCCAGGTACAAATATCGCAGCACAGTCCAGCTTCATGCCAGCCTAGGTAACAGACGCGCATCCACATGTTCGGAGGCTGGTTTTCGTAGTCAAAATGGCAACCGAAGATCAGAGTTTTGTCGTGCGTTTTTTTGGTGGGCAAAAGGACTCAATGCAAAGGATGCTCATAAATAAATGTTTCCTGTTTACGGTGGAAGTGTTCGTCGCGTAAAGCCTTTCACAACTGGGTAGCAGACGTTTCCCTGATGACGAAAAGGTTGAAACGGAAGTGGCTATGACAACAGTCAAAAGACTTCAATGCTGCGGGTTTCGACGCACTGGTAAAGAGATGAGGCAAGTGTATCAAAGTTGATGGAGGATATGTCGAGAAATAATTTTTTTTTCTCAGGAACAAGTATTACATGTTTCACGTTTTATATTCATTTGTGACCTCTTGACTGACTCTCCGTACATTCGTGTGGATCTGAGCCATTTCGGAACATGTGGTAACTGCCTTCATGGTTGATAACGCCGTTCCAAAGTACACACTGAAAACAAAACAAAACCAACATCTGCCATAACTGTACTTCGGTTCATCGTGTAGGAAATGCTCCGCGAATTTTCCCTTATCGTGTGCAGTTCGAAGTATTACAGAAGTTTGTATTTTTATACAGATAACACTGCACCGCTCCTTTCTATATAACAGCGTGTTATTGTGCAAAGAGTTCAGCTGTATAACGTTTAAAACAACAATAAGTTCCTTGTTGGAGCCTTGCTTTGTGTTGTTCTTGCGGATTTTTCATAAGAGCACCGTAGTGTTGTCATATGTACGTCAGTTACGACTCGAAACGTTTAACATAGTTAGTGCGTGGTGTACAATAAGTGTGTTTTTAACTGGGTCACCGAGCTGACTGTGTAGCTCTCTAACACTGTATTCAGGTGAAGCTACACCGGCTAACCCCCGACCTAGGCTTTCGTGGTTTCCTTCAGTCGCTCCAGACCAGCGTTGGGATAGTACCTGAATTAGGCTGCAACCACTTCCTTCCAAATCATTTACAGTTCATCGGTCATCCCACCATTTGACGCTGTATAGCCCAGATGAAGGGGATATAACGCCGTGTAATGAGTTGAAAGTCAACCGAAGTTTCGGAGGAACATGTCGCTTCCATCTTCAGAACTCTTCATAACCACCGCTGTGAGCTCAGATCCTACGTATAAAATCTGTAAGTAGCTAATGCATTCCCCTAGAATAAGGTAAAGTTGTGCGTGTGCTTAACTAATTAAACAGTACGCCATGAAGACGTATGGGGGAGTGGTTGTATAGATCCACATTTTCCTGACCTCGGCATTGGTTGGAGGTGAGTGGTCAGCTTCACGTCCCGGGAGCGCTACCCCCGGGGAAGGAGTCGTCGATACCCATTGGATAGGAGGCTTCGTGGCCCCCGGAGCCGGTCTGGACGACATGGAGAAGTGAAAGTTCTTGTCCCCATCGGGACTCGGAACTCCGACCTCTTGGTCGTCCAGCCCCGTAGCCAATCGCTATACCGACTGTGCTTTTGCCTTAGGGTACCCCCCATTTTTGCCCAGCCTCCTATCCAATAGGTTTCCGTGCGTCCAACCTCGTAGACGTTTTCATCGCGTTGTATGAGCACAGCAACATCTTGGGATGACCTTCTGGCTTGAGAGGGTTAAGTACGTAGTTAAGAATGTACCTGACGCGCATATGCTTGCGCAGATGGCCCGTGTTGTACCTGTGTACAACGGAGCGGTCATTACCTGTTCTTACTTCGGGGTTATGAACTTCAGAATGTAAATATTCCTTTGGGAAGTGTCACGTGTCACCACAGCACACGATTCGAGACAGTATGGCGACATGATGATGTTCAGGTATTTGCCTGAAGAGTCCTCATAGCCTGTAGTCCACTGCTAGCCGAAAAGCGTTTTCCTTCTCAATTTGTAAGCAGGTTGTTGCTGTCTGTATATCTTCCTTTCAGACGGTTTTCTCGGGAGTGGCTAATTTCTGAGTATAGCCTACCATCCTGTTGTGGGACACTGTGACAGGATCTCCTCATGTGGGAGGTTGATTTATGGCGAGGATACATTTAACAAGCTTGGAAAGCGCGTTCTCCTTAATGTAGTACAGAATTCCGAACGGCGTTATTTTGCAATTTATTAACCGTAGCGCGGAAGAACCAATTGCCTACTTTCCATTGATGCGACACGGACCACATGATAAAACGACGCCTCCAACAATTCTTCGTTACCGCTGGAAAGTGTTGACACAGTTATCTTACAACGATAGTGGGATACAAAGACACACGCTTCTAACAGTTCTTCTGTTGTTGTTGCTTGTATTCGTTACCGAGCCGTTGCCTAGCAACGATTTGGGGATACACACAGACTGATGGGAGGGATTTATGAAGTACGCCGTTGAGATGAGCCCAGGTGCTATGGTATACGTACCATGTTTCATAAAGATTGGTTGACGCATTCAAACGTTAATGGGGGAGGGGACTGACATTTTTTTCAAAATAAGGAAAGTAGACTGAAAACGGCCAAAATGTATATTTTAGCAGCATAGTGATGAACGAAATCTGATCACATCAGAATCTCTGGAACTGCAATGTCCATTTATGGTTTTAGGTAAGGAGGGATTTGGCGAAAAATCAAAATGCCTGCCCAGCGTTACATGTCCATCTGTCGTATCGAATTTTGCCAGAATATAATAACGGTGTATGATATACATGAAAAATTTTACTTGGTATGCATGCATACATCGTGCAGTCCTCAATGCAGCCACACAGATTATTGGTTGAATCGCTACATAATCCATGCTTTCATGTAAATTCAGCAACCATGTTTCATCAGGTATATTTGATGATTCGCGTAAATTGTACTGTATTGTGGTATATTATGGCCCATGAGGGCTGCAGGTCCGAATACTTTATTATTGAAACCAGTTTCGTAGCTGTTAACATTTAATATATATAAAACGACTTTAAATTTTTTTAAATGATATATATTGTATGTTCTGGCATTCTTCTTCCTCCCCCCCCCCACACACACAGATATATTTTGTGTACGGTATCTTGGCTACGTGTGTCCCTGCCGCCAGTGTGTGTGAAAGCATAAAGTAAGTGGTGATCCAACCGAATGACCTCCGAAACTGCGTTGAAGACTGTGTATCAAGAGATCAACTAACTAATGCAGCAGTTTGCTTAAATACGTATTACGAAAATTTTAGTTTCTATTTAATAGGCTTTGTTACGGAAGTATGGCTAAAGCTGGAAGGTCGCGGGTTCGATTCCCAACGAGGTCATTACATTTATTTTTTCCAATTTACTTAATCCTTTAAGCCTTACTGTGGCCCTGGCGTCGCCTGAGCCTCTAACATACTTGAGTACCAGGAATCTTCCTGGGGGTAAAGGGCGGCCGGCCAACGCACAAGGCTGACCTCACCGCCATCTGTGAACCGATTGTCTAGAACAGGCATGTCAAATTCAACTTGTACCTCAGCCCTATAAATGATAGTCGAGGGCCGCACTTCAAAATAGAAAATACATTAGATTTTGATACAAGGAAATTTAATTATATTTATTATTTAGGAATAATTTCAATATAATTACCTAAATTGGAACACTTATATTATGCCCACAAATCAAACATGTAATTTTACCTTCTGTTTCACAACAGAAATAAGCGATTTCCCATTTTTTCTTGAAACACACGGCGCTCACTTTCAGTGGTTCTTTTATTGCTACTTGAATTTTTTGAAAGCGACATTGCCCTTTAAAAGTCACTGTACATATGCAAGAAAACTCGTAGTTGATAATTTAATGTTTAATTATAACCTTTATACGTTCATCACAATGTAACATCAGCACCTGTCGCTGTGTGAAAATGAACTGAATGACAATGTACAAGAGACTACCGGACTAGTAGGAAGGTGTATCTTGTCTCAGTGGTCATAAAAGTGAAAGTTTGCTAGCAGCCCATTAGACAATGGCTGGGGGTTGCAAGCTAGTTTTGAAGGTAGAAATCCCTTACACTTGTCTCTCAGTTGCGACCCTCCTTGCATTCTTACTACACCTTCAAAAGGGATTCTTGGAAATACTTGGGGTGGTGAGGCTTCACGAACTTTACAAACCGTTAGTTGGAAAACCCTTCTGCAATTCTCAGAATCACTTTTCCTGCAGCCTGCTAATTTATGTCTGCGTGAGACTTCTTGACTTCTGGTCTGTTGGGAAATTGTCGTTACAAAAAAAATATTTCTACAAAAATTGTAATATTGATTTTAATATCATTTAGCTATAAAAGTTGAGGGGCCGCACTTTGTGGCTATGGGGGCCGCATGTTTGACATGGCTGGTCTAGAAAATGTGGGAGCCTAGACTTCTCACAACCCTATGGGCCTCCGCGAGCTGTTGCAGGAATAGCTTTACTTTTCTTTTTAACATAGCCGACGATTTTTGTGTGAAAGTCTCCAGCGTCTGATTAAAAAAAGCGTCTCTCCAAGAGGGTTGGACGCTCGTTGAGATCACAGACAGACAGGCAGACACAAACTTCTACATTAGACTTTTCTTACATTGCAAACAACGCTTAGAACTTATGTCCCGGGCGTTGTTGGTGTTACGAACCTGTCATATAACCGGTTTGAAATCTAGGCTAGTAACATATTCCAGGCTGATAGTGAAGAAATTCCTAGCGTTCTATAGAATGTTCAGTACCGCATTCACAACAGCTTTCCACTTGTCCCTGTCCCGGGACAGATGGTTCCAGTTCACACCCTACCGCCTTCTGAGATATTAGCCTCCATCAACACCTAGTAGATCTTAGGCTTTCATGCTGAAACTCTTCTCTTCCATGCGTGCTAAATGTCCTTCGCAACTCACCATCATCCTAATGATATTTTGCGAGGAGTGTAAATTATTCAGCTCGGAATTATGTAGTTCTTTCCAGACTTATTACTTCGACGTCGTAAGGTCCAGATACTCTAAATACACTGCTGTCACCCTTAATGGCCTCCCCCATATGAGAGAGAGCTTAAGTTTCACGCCCATGTAAAACTGTGAGCAAAATTATTCTTCTTTTACACAGCAATCAAGAAGACACGATTTCCGAGCTTGAATGTAGTAAGGACTCCCGGATTTTAATTTTCTCTTAATTTCTTTGTGTACGCAATTCGGATTGATTATTGTCTTTCCCGAATATTGGAACGTTGCTACATTTTCAGTGCAGTCCGCAACGCGCCGTGTTGACTACGTCCTTTTCCGCGACTTTGTAGTAGAACGAAAACAAAAGACTTCCACTTATAAAACAGAGACGGCTAGAAGTGACTTGCCTGCCTGCTTGCCGCCTCTTCCCACAGCAGTTTTCGCTTTTGTTTTGGAGAAAGAGGAATGGAGGCTGATGATATGCATGCCTCCGTGCTCTGGAAGCGTTATCTCTTCCACCAAGGATGCGTCTTCTTCCAGTTCGTGAATTACGTTTGTGAAGTGTAGTTGTACTCCTCAGACCTCGGTTTCACTTTGTAGGCGTGATCTTTTCTTAATTTAAGTGCTCGTTTCTTGTATGGGCCGGGTGGCTGCGTCAAGGACTGGAGAACTGGGCTTTGATTCCCGCTACCGACAATAGATATTTCTTTTTCCTTTCTTCACCTCGTCCAGACCAGCTCAGGGGATCCTAGGCCTGTTCGTTGGTGTTAAAGTGGCCGTAACGTGACGCTGACCACTTACCTGCGTCTAGTGTAGAAGGTTAGGAAAGACGCTGTCACCCTACAAGAAGTCCAAGGTTCATAGTGGATTCTTTACCTGTTTAGCTACTTGTGAATTGACGGGGTTGAAATGGTGAAATATTTGAAGGTCCCTGAGACATTGTGCATAAATAATAGTTTTTACAGCTCTTTTAATGCATTTGAAAGCATTGTGTTGGTTTAACGCCTTATAATAGTTATTTTGTGGCCCTGTCGTTATGTAGAATATACATATAGAATATCCCAGGAAGAAAGGTCGGTGATTCTGGGAGATCACAGTATCGGTCATTCTAAGCAAAGAAGTTTATATGTACATGTGTCCTAATCCGAACGGTTTCCTAGATAAAGTTGTTTCGTAACTTGTGCTTGTCGCTAAACATTATTATGATATTTAAATTGATGCAAATGAGATGGGTGAGACATGTAACACGGATTTTTAATTTTTTTGTACAGAATTTAGGTTGGTTAACTTGAAGGGGAAAATCCAGTTCGTTGAGCGAGGAGTAGACTACGCCGGAGGGTAACATTGAGGTAGATCTTACAGGTAATAGGGGGCCAGTGGAGTGGGACTATGTCCCTTGTACTGCGGCCACTTCTGGCCTGTTGTACCAGCTCCAGATGATAGGTGAGGGTGATTGTGGAGCAATTGGTGAAGTGAAGATTGGCAGGGGAAACCGAAGTACTAGGAGAAAACCTGCCCCAGCGCCACTTTGTTCAGCATAAATCCCACTTGACCAGACCCGGGCCGCCGCGGTGGGAAGCCAGCGACTAACCGCTTGAGCTATGGCGCGGCCTTACGGAAGATACTAGATTCATATATCACATAATTGATCATTGTTGGGTACTTGTGAGTACGGTAATGAACCTTTGGATTACATAAAATGTTGGAAATTTCTTGAATAGCTGAGCGACTGTTAGCTTCTCAAGAGTGACTCAGCTTCATTTATTTTCTTATTAAGTGTAGTATGTATTGTATTGGCAGTTGGCTCTATCTGCAGTAGCTGTGTAGGCCTGACTTAAACTGATACATGTATGTATAGATGGGAAGTCCATGTAGATAGGATGGGCGAAGGTAGTTCTCTGAAGGTAGGTTGGATTTTTAAACTGGGGGATGAATAAAAGTAAGAGAAAATATGTCCAGCAAGTGAACACGAGGAACAGTATTTAATCGAGTGGAACGCATTTTGAATGTCCGCATTCGAGACTGAAGTTACATGTTTGGCAACAGTCCAGTTTTATATTTTTTGCAAGAGGAGGCGGAGGTGCTGCTGCTTTGAACATGTTAGGGGCCATGTGGTCCGGAGATAGGGGCGTCCGCTATCGACTGGGCCCTGCTTTTACCTGAGAAGGGAGACAGAGTCCAGTCTCCAAAAGGCTGTATGTTTTAAATAAAACAGGACGATGGGTAATGTCCAGAAACACAATAAGTGTATTAATATATTGCCGTCACAAACTTTTATGGTATGGTTTAGTTAAGGATGCTTTCAATCGGTAGACTCTATAGGTGTAACTGAAAGGTGCGGACAGACTTTGGGCACGAGCTCCACATATCAGAACAAGGAAATATGTCTGTATCAACATGTGACCGTAAACATTTAATTGTGAGTTGCAGCTGAAAGAGGCATGGTGGTGCTCCGCCATATTTTGGCTTTTCTGCGCGAGATGTTCTCAGTCACTTGTCATGACCGACGGATAGTTACAGGGGGACACACTACATGGCCTCCACGCTCCACGCGTTTTGAATCCTTTGTGAGGACACCTAAACACCCTGTTGACAACGAAGAGGCGCTTCACCTTCGCACTGTGGATGCCTGTCAGACTATCCGCAACTGCCCCGGCATCTTTGCACGGCTGCGGCGGTCCGTGGTGAGACGTGTCGAGGCGTACACTGAATCTGATGGACATTTTGAGCTTCTTTCAACTGTAACTCACAAATTAAATGTTTCCTGACACGTGCTGATATGGACATATTTTCTTGTTTTGGTATGTGGAACTCGTTCCGAAAGTTTGTCCGCACATTTCAGGTACACCTATATAGCGTCGAATTGTACGATGATATATGCAGGATGAATGGGGAAGGATTCGGAAGGAAACGGGTTATGTCTACTCGAGTTACTATCACGACTTTATATGAAAGGACTGAGAAAACCACGAGAAAACTTCAGAGAAGATAACCGATGTCGTGACCGGGATTCGAACCGAGTACCTGTCGAATACGAACAAAGAGCGTTGCCGCTACGCCAAATTACGCGGTTTTGAACCTCCAGAAAGATGCTTTATTGTTCATGTCGGTTTGTGTCGGCTTTTGAGAGTTTCTTGCCATGGTACTGTTGCTGTTGGGATAACAAAGTTAAGATGAGAAAGAAGAGATCGGCACATCCTTAACGACCTTTTTTTCCTCCATTCCCCTCTGACCCGAATGACGTGTCAACAAGCACATTCGCGTCGCAGCTGCTCTCAGGCCTCACTTCCGTAGGACGTGCCTCAGCTTGTCCTCATGCTTCTGGAAGCGCAAGATACACGGTACGATGAATAAAGCATTAAATTCACGTTCTCGATTAGCAGGTAACTCCGTGAAATTCCTTACCTTTGAAAGAACCTGTGTTCCCAAGAGCTCAGTACTGGTCCCTGTTCTGAGCCACATGAACTTGGCCCACACTCGCTCACCGTATGTCTGTAAAATGCAATTTAATAGTATCATGTCTGCACTTGGAACCGGGATAGTTAAATCGGTCTAGAGACGGGCTACGGCCTGGGTGGCTGGAATTCGATTCCCGACAGGGGTAACGGGTTTTCTCCATAGCGTCCAGACCGGCTCTGGTGCCCAACCTGTCACATATCTAGTGGACACTGGAGACTTTTTCCTTAGGAGTAAAGTGGCCGGAACATGAAGTTGACCACTCAATGTAGTGCCGAGGTAAAAATGATGGAATTTTACCGACACTCCTCCATACGTCATCATGGCATGGTGCTTATTTAATTAAGCACAGTGACAACTTTACCTTTTTTCTGTTTGCGATTAGTCTTTCAGAGTGTGTTTTTTTTTTCTGACAAAATTTCTGTATGCATTTCTCAAAATCCCGTTCTGTGCATCAGATTATCCATGGTCTCTTTCCCCAGTAACATGTCTGTGGCCAAGTGAACTACTATTAAGTTAATGTATAGATACTATTTATAGATTATACAGGTGATTTCGCTGGATATCAACCTGTTCATGTCACTAGTCATTAGTATATCTAATGAGTAATCAGCAGTTTAGCTTATAGAATTATGTAACATTCTGATTGCTAAAATTTAAATAAATAAAAAGAAAGTAACATGTGGTAAAGAGCGCGAATCGTGAATCTTCTCATTGTGAGAATTTTTCTTTCGTCCTCCTTCGCCACTTTGTCCTGAGACACCCCCAGTCTGTAATTTGTAAGAGCAGGGAAGATTCGTGTTGTGGTCTTGTGGGTTATAACAATGTGCAGTCTGGTGAGTGGGTTCCAACGTACGCCTCCTCTATCAGACTGTCCGGCTTTACCTACTGGATGCAGTTACCCTAATACGATGGGTAAACAAAACGATTAGGCTCCCCGATATATAATAGAGTAAACCTTCGCTAATCCGGATTAATTGGGAGGTCATCCGGATTAAGCGATAATAATCCGGATTAATGAAGCAAAAGTTAGGCCTGAAAGACAGAAAAAAAATAAAAAAAATGGGAAATTTAATAATATAGGTAGTGCTAATGAAAATAAATAAAAAATATCACTCCAGCAATTCCTTCCTTTGTCAGAACATGAAATCTAAGGTCTCCATCCAACTCAAGCAAATTTTGGATATTTTCTTGCGTGGTTTCAGTCTCTTCAACTGCCCTCAACACAGTCTGAAAGTCCTCTTGCTCATAAATCCCATTTGTTTTTTAAAGTATGTACTATAGATAGACAAGAAGCTTAAATCCAGGGTCACCTTCATCCAGCTCAAGCAAATCTTGGATATTTTCTTGCGTGGTTTCAGCTGCCCTCAACACAGTCTGAAAGTCCACTTGCTTCTAAATGCATTGTTTCCCCTTTGAAGTTTGCACTGAACTGCGAACAGAATTGTTTATATTTCGATCCGGATTATCGAGGGTTTACACGACGAAGCCTTGTGTGAATATCCCGAGCCACCTTGTCAAGAAACTTGACTTCCTGCTTGCTGCTGTCTGTCTGTTTGGGCTGTTTTAAGACTGAGTGCGCCTCTCCGTCGAACTGTAGTAATGAATGTTGTATGTGCCACTTAGAATTTGCCTGGGAATGGCCACGTGCGGAGAAAAAATTTTCTTTTCTGTAAATTCTTAGCGGAATAATACAATAAGGCATCACCTAGATGGGAAACGTGACGTTTTTATATATATCTCACTGATACTCTATAGATTCGTATTCCCGAGGTGCTCGGTTCTAATCTCGGCTGGCACACATGGATTTCCTCGGTACTTCCATATAAATGCCCGTACTCTCTCAGTTACACTACGACCGCTTCTTTCCAAATCTTCATTCGTATGTCATCCTGTCATTTGGCACTGTGTAGTATATAGCTAGTGTCGGCGCCGTAAAAAGGCACCGCCTTCCCAAAAGGGGAAAATGTGTCCTTCATTGCTTTGAAAACATGCGCGAATTTTCTTGGCCATGTTTCGAGATACACGAGCTCTTGACATTTTCATTATTCGCTTTTCAGTCGCACGTTCTTAGGTTACTTCCGGTAGACGCGTTCTTTAAAGAGAAGTCGGAATATCGTGACATAACGGCCAAGACTCGGAACCAAGAATCGCTGCTGGCGAGGGCCAGCAGCAATTTAGCAGCCAGTCAGCCAACACGGCTCCTGATTGACATGATCGAGATGTATACGGAATACAAAACTGCTTGTATTATTAAAAAAATGCAAGGAGGCTTATGAGGTAGCGTTATCTGTGTGTTCGTTGTCTGTGTGTCCTCCATATATTCCTGAAAGCCGAACTAGTGGAACCAGAAGATACGGCCGCTACAATAACATATAAACATACATGTTATATGACGCGTGATAGCTGGAATAGTGCGGTTAGGGAAGCACCTCAGAGACGTCCATTGCTAGGCAACGGCTCGGTAATTAGGTCTTCCAGCTCTCGAGTTTCTGCGCGCTACGACTGACTGCCAACCATAGTCCTGAGTCGGTCGGGTAAATTGCTACCGGACCTCGCCAGCACAGTTTTGGTTCATTGGCTTGAAGGCTCCCAGAGCCATCAGACGGTAAAATATGGTCATGAGGCCCGTGGGACTCGGAACCAAGTATTTCTGTGCTGGCAAGGGCTAGAAGCAATTTACCCGGCAGACAGCAGTCTCAGTGAGTTTTGAGTTGCACTGTTGGCAGCGGCTACCTATCAACAGCTAGTGAACAAACAGAATACTTTTTGTGCGCTGTAGTTGTAGTGGTCTGTAGAGTGTGTATATCAGCGAGATTGTTATAGTTATTTGTAGTTACACGAGTTACAAGCGTTTAGTAATTCCAGTTACGAATCATAACCCCGTGTCTAGTCACTAACAAAGCAGACAAAAACAATCTTCGTGGCCTGTAGTCCGCAAGCGAACTATAACCACCGAGACACCGCCACTTGTCGGCGAAGTTAGTTCCAACTTTTGCGGATAGAGGGTGTCGCGTGGTCAGCGAAACGGATCCCCACGGCCGTTAATCTCGGTTTTTCTAGACCGGAGCCGCTATTTCCATGAAATAGCTCCACTTATACTCACGAGGCTGAGTTGACCCCGTTCCAGACCCACTACTTCTCAGAAAATCTGGAAGCGCCTGGAATCGAACCCGGACCTCTGGGTTTGTAGTCAGGAACTCTGACCACTAGACCACAGAGGCGGTCCAAGTCACCAACACGTGACAGTATATTAGATTTAGAGACTTGGGCACCCACATTCCTTTTGTATTCTTGTATATTAAATGCCATGTTTTCTGTTAGGGCAAGGTTTTAAGTTTGCCCGTCTGTGTACCGGTAGATGTTAACGTCTGAAAACTGATGCTCCTTCCGTCTATCTGATTTCGTCTTCTTGAGCCTCGGAATTAGGAGCTGACAAGTCGGATATGGACCATTCGGTTCCCTAGCAAAAATAAATACGCGCCAGAATTCCAGTTTGTTCTGGAAGAAACGAAATGTGCCCGTTTATCATTTGTGACGTTCAGATGTCGGCGTAAAATAGTAAGACACGTGAAATCCACTGCTGCTGAAATGTTGTAAGCTGCGTGAAGACAGAAGCGAGAGCGCACCTGTACGTCTTTCGTGTCCACAAGACTTTCTCTGTCTGGGCTCGCCAGTGAGATTTCGGGATCTCGCTGTCGTGCCGTCACTGACCAATAGGTAAAAACAAAGTTGTCTCTAATTAATTAAACACTGTGGGAGGTGGGGGAGGTTGTGGAGTCCAACTGGATCCACTCGGCACGGCGGCCACTGATTGGCATATCGTAGCCTACCCCGGGTGATATGATGATGGAGAATTTTGTGGAATGAAGATTGGCAGGGGAAACCGAAATACTTGGAGAAAACCTGCCCCAGCGCCACTTTGTCCACCACAAATCCCACTTGACCAGACCCGGGATCGAACCCGGGCCGCCGCGGTGGGAAGCCAGCGACTAACCGCTTGAGCTATGGCGTGGCCATGTATTATAGTTAGTTTACTTTATTTCGTGAAGACGTTATAACTTTACAGATTCTCTCTGTAAGTTAAATTTGTCTAATATAACCAAGTTTCGCCCAGTCGCCATGTTTGTTTGTGACTTCGACGTACAATTATTCCTTAGTTTTATATAAACGAGAGGACAGTGAGAAGGTTCAAGAGACTCAAGCTGTTCTAATTAGTGTAGTGTTAGTGTAAGTGCGCGTTAGTGAAAATACTGAGAAGCGGACTCAAGCCGCTTGAACTAGTGCGACAACAATGCTTGGGGTTCGATTCTGCAAAGAGACTAGACATTTTTCTTTGTTTCACTGCGTCCAGACCGGCTCTGGAGCCCACCCAGCCTCCTGTCTTCCTTCTAGAGTAAAGCGGCCGGTGTGTGAAGCTGACCACGTCCATCTAGTACGACGTCAAGAATGCTGGAGCTATACCTCCACTCCCCCATGCAGATTTGCAAGTGTAAAGCGGTTTGGTGGACGAGTGGGAAGCGGGATAAAGGTGCGAACCTGGGACCTCCGCAATGCGGCCACTACGGCTACTCGTATGTTGCCAGCAGTGATGAGTCAGACCTATGACCGACCAATGACAGAGTGAAACCGGCATGCAGCAGATGTCCTTTCAGCGCCTGAGAATTTCGTGTCAGCCAATTGACACCGCATTGTTCGTGTAGACGAAAGACAAGTCATGTACACTCGTTATTGTTTCGGCTGATGAGGCTGGCGATTGCTTGACAGCATCCCACTTGCTATATTGAAATGTGCTTCTCGTGATGGGGTATTATTTCTTTAGTTGCGTGGAAAATGGTTTCAAGTGAGTAAGGTGCAGGCAGTGTCTTGTGACCCGGCCTCTGGGTTGTGCGTGAGGAGGAACATAGCAAGCAGTAGCGGGGCAGTGGGTACAGCTGCATTGTGGGAGGTAAGGAAGGTGTCGCATTATGAGTAAGGACCTGTCTTGACCCCATGATCATCATCATTGGTAAAACAGCCCTTTTCTTGAGCCATAAGCTTTGCTAAAAATATTATGCCAGATTGCATCTGGTTTTCATTTCTTTGGGTTTCACAACAATAATTTATTTTTTGCAGAACAAGGTCGTTTTCCTTAGGTCCAACCCCCAGTCAGAAGAACCGGGTCTCTGTATTTATTTCCCTCCAGTGACAGGGTAGCCCAATTACACCCCCAGGCACCGGGTTCCTTTCTCATCACCTTCTACGACTCGCCGTTATAACCCATAAAAAGTAAAGTCCTTGTGCTTAATTAAGCACTGCGCCATGAAGACGTATGGGGGACTGGACGTATAAATCCACATTTTATCAACCTCGGCACTAGTTGGAGGTGAGTGGTCAGCTTCACGTCCCGGCCGCTTTACCGCCGGGGAAACAGCCCCCGGTGCCCATTGGATAGGAGGTTGCGTGGGCCCCAGAGCTCGTCTGGACGATGTGAAGAAGATAAAACTCTTACCGCTACTGGGACTCGAACTCCGACCCCTCGGTCATCCAGCCCGTAGCCAGTCGCTATACCGAATATATACATTTGCTTAAACTTTTTAAATTGATTTTTATAACAAAAGGTCATCTTTCTGTGTTACGATAATTTTTATATTCCTATAAAATAAGTGGACATGTTTTTTAAATAGCTGAACTTTTGTTTTAGTTCTCTATTTTAATTTGCTGCACCAGAGAAAGGAATGCCCCAGATACATCGCGAGCACCAAGGGGTTGAGAACCACTGGTTTGCAACAACATGTTTGGTAATTTGGTTCAATCTACTAGCTTACATAACGATTTTAGTATAACCCGAACCAGGGGTATTTCTGCTGTTGATTTCTTGGACGAATTGATTTGAGTTTTCCGTAAGTGAATGATGTTATGTGAATTAACGCGTTTCATAAATATGTACTACATAATGCTCATTCTTTTTGCCTCGTATTCTCAAAGCTGTGTTGCTGTTACGCCTGGGAATGGAGGCAGGGTAGCATATTCAGTAGTTGATATGCGCGCCGACGGGGGTCGGACAAATCGTGTTGCAATGCCATTTAATCGGAAGAGGTATTGTTTCGAGTTGACATTTCTGGGCCACTCGTAATAAGGATTTGTGACACCTGAAAGGGGAGAGTCGATGATATGTGAGCTTTAATTTACGGTTTGACTATCACGTGCCTGGGCAGTACATAGGATTGAATATCGTGTGAATGTTTCAAATTTCAGAACTCAGTAAATTGATGCTGGATTGGAGCTTCTCACGGCTGTTACTCTGAGAGAATAAGTACTGTGTTCCGGGATTTGACGACTTGGAGTCCATTAGATGTTCATCGACGTTTCGGAGGAACGTACTGATTCTATTTTCAGGGGTCGAAGATATGCTAACTTCTTGTTGGTTGCTTGGTTAATGTATCCTTAGAACCGGAAGTGAAGGTTAGATCGTACTCCAGGGAGCCAGTGAACTTGTACTACCGTACTACACGGCGTCACATCCAAGAATAATAAACTGAATTTATTCCAGAAACTGTAGAATGTTGATCGCGAACAGTTTCTATTCCTGATCAATAAGGTGAAGCTTCCAGGGTCATTATTATCAAAACTGCAGTCCTTGAGGCTCCATTTGTGTGATGCATATGTGTGTGTTTGTTGCGCGATTTTTATTACCCTTTGTTTTTAGTCACATTTTTCGTAGCTGTTATGTTTAATGTCCTACCCACTGCTTGTGTAAAATGAATGCCTAACGGGACGACTGTTTCAGTTTTTCCTTCCGCATGTTTGATGTCTCAAACATTGTGACTCTAAGGCCCCTACGGCCTACATGGCTGTCTGTAAACTAATTCCATGGGGCCGAGTCCTTGAGTGGCCTAAAATTTTATGGAACCCAAAGGTGAATTACCGTGTTCACAACAGCCCTCCCCTGGTCCGTATCTTGAACCAATAAATAGACCATAGCCCATCTCGTTTCTGTAAGATCTGTTTTTAATATTGTCACGTATCCTGGTAGCACGACAAGTATTTAATGGGTTCCGAATTAGACGAAGCGATTTATTGGATATTCACCGGGCGGAACTACAATTAGTTGTAACACTTTCTATCTTACTGTAACTATAACACAATTACGTACAACACTATAAAGGTAGCGTAGTTGGTTGAGGGGCTATGCTACAAGCCGGAAGGTTGCGGGTTCAGGTCCCGATGCGGTCATTGGATTTTTTTTCAATTGGCGTAATCCTTCCAGCCGCACTATGGCCCTGGGGTTCACTCAGCCTCTAACAGAAATGAGTAACACGAATTAATTAAATAGTTTTCCTGGGAGTAAAGCGCGGCCGGCGCGTAAGGCTCACAATCTTACCGCCATCTTTGAGGTGATTGTCTAGATAATGTGGGACCCTCAACGTCTCACAACCAGATGGGCCTTCACGGCCTGGTACAGGGATAGCTTTACTTTTACTTTACTTCCACTACACCACATAAAATAAAGATTTCACTTCTGACTTCTTCTTATGACTGTGTCTTCTATCTTCTGTTGGTCAGTTCTCTGCCTAAGGTAGGTTTTGGTCGAACCGTATGGAGACCACTTCCTTCAGCAGTGGAGTTATTGCATCCTTCGCTGTTACTGTACTTTGGAGGTTCGTTGCCGTGTGAACGGAAACGTTTCTGTATGCGTTGCCTAGGAATCTACGTGACTTTGTATGTAGTGCATTGCTTCTTCAGTCATATTCGTTGCTGTGGAAACACGATTACCGAGCTGTTGTCTAGCAATGGGCCCCTGCCTCTGCCTCCACTGTTGCGGCTTTCAGGCGTCATGTCACATTATCCTCCCAGCTGCGTCTAAGTCTTCGTAGCGGGCTTTTCCCTTCTGGTGTTCCCATCAAAACCCTATATGCATTCTTTTTCTTCCCCGTGCGTCCTCCATGCCATGCCCATTTCACCCTCCTTGACCTGATAATTGTAATTTTGTCTTATGAAGAGTACAAGTTACAAAGCTCCTCATTATGCGTTTTCTCTAGCCTTCTATTAATTATGTCGTCCGCCTTGGGTCTAAATACCCTCCTCAGCACCGTGTTCACGAACACCCCCACAGTATGTGTTCCACCCTTAATGCCAGAGATCAAATTTTACACTCATACAGAACTATAAAATACTAATGAACTGAATGATAGCAAGCAATGCCCGAGTTTAATTTTGCTCTTAATTTCCTCGCATGACTGCCTGTAGGTTTGCGTTATTTGCGCCTCAAGTGGGAGCGTGTGTAAGGTCTGAGAACCGTCCGTTGAACAAGAAGTCTCGGATATGATGCAGAATTGTACGAATATCTCATTCGGATAATTTGATTAATTCGATACATTTGTGTTGCCGTATATATTTAACGAGATGCAAATAAAGGTTGTGTGTCTGTGCAGCAGTGCGCGCAGCAGCGTAGTTGGTTGATGCACTATACTACAAGCTGGAAGGTCGAAGGTTCGATTCCCGTTGAGGTCATTGCATTTTTCAATTGACCTAATTCTTCCAGACCCACTATGGCCTTGGGGTCGACTCAGCCTCTAACAGAAATGAGTACCAGGAGTTTTCCTGGGGGTGAAGGGCAGCGTACCGGCTCGTAATGTGGCAGCCTCAACGTCTCACAACCCAATGGCCTCCACGGCCTGTTGCAGGGATAGCTTTGCCGTTTACCTGTACACAGCATATCAGATGAAGGAAGACGGAGTGTTTGGAGCTTGTGTCACATGTACGAGATACCGCGAGGTTTGACTGGAAAACTTCAGTATTAAAAAGAAGCATAAAGTTGAAATGTGCCATCAACATTTACTAGAAATGCGAGACCGCGCCATAGCTCAAGCGGTTAGTCGCTGGCTTCCCACCGCGGCTGCCCGGGTTCGATCCCGGATCTGGTCAAGTGGGATTTGTGGTGGACGTAGTGGCCCTGGGGCGGGTTTTCTCCAAGTACTTCGGTTTCCCCTGCCAATCTTCATTCCACCAAATTATCCATCATAATCACCCGGGGCAGGCCACAATAGGCCAATCAGTGGCGGTCGTGCCAAGTGGACCCAGTTGGACTCCACCCTCCACTAAACGAATTACCTGAAATGCGAATGGCCGAAGACAACTTCGTCTGTGGAAGATGTGAAGCTTTCAGGACGAATGAATGTGCTAGCAAGTTCCCTGGAGATCAACCCTGTCAGTATTGTGTTAAAACAACAAACGTATCCATCACTAGGTTCGACCCTGTTGATGGAGACGGAGAAAATCCCCTAAAAGTTCATTTTTAAGCCAACATTGGCACGACTGGTCACCCGACAGGATTTTAGCTCCACTTCATCTGTGTTCACTTATTCCACTGTTACTCAAAAGCTGTAATAGATTCGCTTTGTTTTGTATGCGAGTAGTGAAACTTGTATAACGGTTGCCTGATATATCACGTGCGGTCATTGTAATTTGGTGAGGAACATCGCAGCCCGTGGTTGAAGGCAAAGTCCAGTTGATGGAACGACAGTACCAGTAGAATGGAAAGGAAAAAGTTGCAGCATATTTCGGCAAGTCATGGAGATGGTGGATACACAGTAGAACAGCTGGTGATTGGAGTGAATGGTGTCAAAAACTTCTTAGGGATATGCGAAGACTGTCCATTGTACAGTCTCATCACGAGAATGCAGCGCAAAATCATGGCATAAATATAGCTAACAGATGTTTTGAAAATATGGCACAGTTCAGATATTCGGAACAACAATAACAGATCAAAAGTCGATTCAGGGTGAAATTAAGAGGAGATTGAATTCGGGTAATGCTTGCTACCATTCAGTCCAGAAACATAAAAATTAGAATATACAAAACTATAATTTTGCCTGTGGTTCTGTGTGGGTGTGAAACTTGGTCTATGAAATTAAGGGAGGAACATACACTGAAAGTGTTTGAGAACGGGGTGTTGAGAATATTTGGACCGAAGAGAGATGAAGTGACAGGAGCTTGGAGAAAACTACGTTATGAGGAGCTTCATAACTTGTACTCCTTGCCAAGTATAATCAGAAGGATCAAGTCAAGGAGAATGAGACGGGCAGGGCATGTAGCACGAATGGGGAGAAAAGGAATGCGTATAGGATATTGGTGGGAAAGCCAGAAGGGAGGAGACGACTAGGAAGATTAAGACGTAGATGGGTGGATAATGTTAAAATGGATCTTAGAGAGATCGGATGGGATGGTATGGACTTGGTCGATCTGGCTCGGGATAGGGACCAGTGGAAGGCTATTGTGAACACGGTAATGAACTTTCGGGTTCCATAAATTGGTAGGAAATTCTTGAGTAGCTGCACAACTGGCGGCTTCTCAAGAAGGGCTCAGCTCCATGAAGCCAATACATTATTCAGACTGGGATGGCTATGTCTGTAGCCGCTCCCTGGTTGAGATCGTGGGGTCTGAAGCCACACGGGTCGTAGGTATTTCTGCGTTGCCTGAAGGTAGAGAGACCTTACCCTGGGCTTCTCTCGTATCGCAGAAGCCCTGCAGCCAGTATGAAGAGGAGTTAGGACGTCTGGAATCGGGCTGTGGCACCGAGAAAACCAAAGGAGCGTTGGGTTTGACATACTCACTCCGGTGATTATGGAGAGTACTGTTTTCTGGGATGTAACGCCATGTAGTCTAGTAGAAGATTACCGACGTTTCGGAGGGTCGTACTGCCTTCGTCTTCGGGGTTGCAGAGTAACTCAAGCAACCGGCAGGAAGCAAGCACGAAGCAGTCCTTCAACCCTAAAAAGATAGAGATAGTATGTTACTCCGAAACGTCNTACCGACGTTTCGGAGGGTCGTACTGCCTTCGTCTTCGGGGTTGCATAGTAACTCAAGGAACCGGCAGGAAGCAAGCACCAAGTAGTCCTTCAACCGTAAAAGATAGAGATAGTATGTTTCTCCGAAACGTCGGCAAAATTCTTTCAGATTATTCGGAGCCACATCCCAGAAGGTGGGTTCGAGCCCAGGCCATGTTATATGGTATTTGTGGTGAATAAAGCGGTACTGTGACGCGTTTTCTCTGAGTACTTAGGTTTTCCCTGCCAATTCTCATTCGACTAAGTCGTCCATCCACCTGTACATATGAAATAAAGCGAGAATTGCTGGACGGATTTTCATGAAATTTGGCATTGGAGAATTTTTACAAAAATTCGAACCATTCAGTTTTTCATATAGATCTAACATATGTAACGACCGCTTTTACCGGAAGATGTAAGCGATTTTCTGTGCCAACGCCACTTGTTTATGAGAGAGAACAAATGTTTAAAAACCACATACAAGTAGAAAGAAATTAAACATAATTTCATGTTTACTACAGTTTTCCCGCAAGTGTTAGAGACCATCAGAAGGGATGCTGTGCATAAGTTAGCAATAGTTCTTTAAACATAACCGCAATTTAAAAAGATGTAATTGAGTTTTTGACTTTGTTGCGACGACATGCATGTTATGAAGCGAAGCATATAGTTAAAAAAAAAGTAAAACTGTTCCTTTGGCCATTCTGTGACGTCCCATAGGGTTGTGAGATGTCGAGGCTCCCATATTTTCTAGACAGTCGGCTGACAGATGGCGTTGATGTCATCCTTACTCGCCGGCCGCCCTTTGGCCCCAGGAAGATTCCTGGTACTCATTTCTGCTAGAGGCTGAGTCTGATCCAGTGCCATAGTGCGGGTGCAAGGATTAGGTCAATTGAAAAATGCAGTGACCTCATCGGGAATCGAACCCGCGACCTTCCGGTTTGTAGCATAGTGCCTCAACAAACTACGCTACTGCGTGTCTCCCAATAAGCAATCTACACATATTTGATTTTCTTTTAGTATGAGTAATAGGAGAGGGATAGCGCAGTCGGTATAGCGACTGACTATGGGCTGGACGACCGAGGGGTCGGAGTTCGAGTCCTGGTTTGGTCAAGAATTTTCTCAACGTCTTCAAGACCGGCTCTGGGGCCCACAAAGCCTCCAATACAAACATAAATTACTGCGCCGTTAAGTTAATTACAAATAATTGCGTCCGTAGTTTGTTTATTAAGGACACGCGGTAGCTACTCGCTGCGCATTACTCCAACAAGAGGGTTTTCACTGTACAAAGTGTACCCGAGTACGTTGTATCACGTTTCCTACTCCTCTAATGTAGCGTTTTCTTGTTTCAGGTACTGAATCTGATTTCTTGAATACCCAGTGACACGATGCAGGATGGATTCTTCAGGCACCAGATTTGGTCCAGCGGGCGATGCTTCTCAGGCTGTCTACTCGGTCCGATACGGAACCCCTCCACCACATCCTCGGCGACCATATCTTCAGTTTCCTCCACCTCCACCTTATCCACCCCCGGACGAACAAGAAGAACAGTCTGTGGGTAACAGTGATGGTGAAACATCGCCTCCTCCGTACCACATCCAGGAGTCTCATTTCCGAAGGCAATGTGCTCCTCGGGAGTACTCGCCCACTCTGTCATCATCATCAACATCCCATTTACTTCATCCATCAGTCAGATCTATAGATGTAAATCGCTGTGGCCATCGCGAGAGTGATTTGCGCCAAATGGCAGATGAATTTGGCCAGTTCTCTGATGTTGGTCGAGTGAACTGGACACATTTCCATTCTCCAGTGGATGATATGGAGATGCAGCATGACGAAAACCGTAGACTGAAGAGCAGTGTTTGTCCGCTGGTTGAGATATGTGAACCAGAAGGCGCTGAATATTCGTATGCATATTATGAACCCGGTCCTCCAACAAGTCATGCCAATTTTGTGGTGAACAACACTAACGCCAATCCGCACAGTGAGCGGAACAGCAGACACACTTATGTGACTCGCTACGGTACTGAGGAGAATATTTATGAGGAGATAACCGAAGTCGCTGCAAAGTGTTCACGTCTGGCAGAACAGGATGACCCTGTTCATCACCACCGTCGGCAGCAGCAGCGTAGCGACAATCACCAATCTCAGCTGTCCCTAAACCAAAGCGTTTTGGAGGAAGAGGTCAGGCGCGTGCAATGTCGACACCGCCGTGTCTTGGGGGAGCTCAACCTGGCAGTTGAAGCCATGCTGATGCCGCCTCCACCCCCGAAAGATGAAGAGACTACGGACGATAAGGGTTCTGGCCCCCCCTTTTCACTGGAAGACTTGTTGCTGTCTGTCGGACCTACCGATGAACTTTTGTCGCCAGCAAGTTGTAGCATCGGTGATCATGATAGTGGTTTCAGTGGTAGTTCAGGGACCAGTTACGGGTTTAGTGGCAGTAGCGGTGCAAGTGTCTTGAGTGGCAACAGTCTCAGAAGACACGCCTGTGAGAATGGTTCGGGATCTTCCCAGAGCTTCTCCCAGACCGCGGGTGCCAATGTTCCTGTCAGTGCAACGTCTGCACGTGTTTATTCGCCATTGTTACATCGTCGGGCGGTCAAGAGTGGCGCGGGTTGTCTCAGACTCAGCAGAACGCGGGAACCTACAAATAGTTGTAAAGCCCAGCATCAAAATAAACAGAATGAACTGCAACAGAACCAACACCACGGATTTTTTGGACGGAAGGGCTGGATTCGTCTTCCGGGATTTGGTAGCAGTCAGCCCAATAAAGGTAAGAGCCAACTTATAATTCTATGTGTACCTGCCTGTCATTAGATTCGCCTCAAAGGTAAGGTAATCTGAGTTGACTCAGGTGGGGCAGTTTTAGTTATTGTGTTTCTGGACATTATCCATCGTCCTGTTTTTAAATTTCGGGGGGTGGATTCTATCTCCGTTGGAACCTACTCACCTAGGCCCAATCGCTATAGCTAGTCCCTATCTCCGGACACCAGCACCAACAAAAGGCAGGCTATATAAACCATCTGCCAGAGTTAAGACAAACATAAAAAAAAACTCCGGAGATAGAGACTAGCACTATCGATTCAGGTTCCACCTGAAGACGGAGACAGAATCAAGTTTCCGAAACGTTGTGTGTTTTAAATAAAGACAGGGCGATGGATAATGTCCAGAAACACAGTAATTGTATTAATATGCCGTCGTCACAAACTCTCAGGTGCTTCAGTTGTTGGAAGCACTGACATCCACGACGCGAAGTGTGTATGTTCGGAACAGATCACCTCAATAGAACCTTTCGTACTTGAGCACCGATGTCGTATCGAGGACGCTTAACAGGATTGAAGTGTGAATATGAATGCACGTGCTATCGGAGACGTTTGTTAAGTGTCTGTGTTCAGTGCCTGTTGTTAGCTGGTTTTAACCAAAATTGTAATTGTCCTGTACATCTTAGGTTGAACTCTCAAGTATCAAATTAATTAAAATTCCTTCAGCAGTTACCGAGTTGTTACATGTGGACAGACACAGTGAAGCTGATGGGCGCATTTTTATCAACTTTGCTATTGAAAGCGACAAAAATGTACTAATATATAGGATTTGAGGTTCTCACAGAGGTGGTTATGAAGATATAACGCCGTACAGTCTGTTGAAAGTCGACAGTTGTTTCGGAGGAACATATCGTTCTGCTTGCCACCTGCTTTGACGCTGGTTTCCTGCTTAGCTTATTCTTCGACACTGAAGATGGAGGCGATTTTTTCCTCCGAAACGTCCATTGACTTTCAACGGACTGTACGGCTTTATATCCCAGAAGATAGTACTCTTGAGATACGTTTACAGTGTCTTATAGAATGTGTCACTAAATAAAATGTATTTGCGCAATATTGATGTCCCTAATTCAATCTTGGCGGAGAAGTTCATGGAGGTAGGCCTAGACCCACTGGGGATGTAGTGCCAACGAAAGAAAAATTTAAATTTAGAAGAGACTGTGGACGGATGAGCACATCCTGCTTTGGATTAAGGTATGGACTTCAGCATGACAGATGCCAGTCACCGTATAATTCCTCGTGAAACAGACACAGTCCGCGTTTCGTGCTCTTGGGGCACACATTCGAGAAGCCTCCAGGCCTGTGTACAGCCACAGATCCTTGAGCCAGTATAACAAGCTTGACGTTAGCCAGAGCAAGTGGCGCGCAGTTTGTCCTATTGTTACACGTGACTTCAAGTACAGCAGTGTCTATGATGTTGCATGGAGGGTCGTGCCATAAACTCAGGCGGTTAGTCGCCGGCTTCCCACCGCGACGGCCCGGGGTTGATCCCGGTTCTGGTCAAGTGGGATTTGTGGTGGACAAAGTGGCGCTGGGGCAGGTTTTCCCCCGAGTACTTGGGTTTCCCCTGCCAATCTTTATTCCACCAGTTGCTCCACAATCACCCTCACCTATCATCTGGGGCTGGTACAATAGGACAGAGGTGGCCGCAGTACAAGGAACTTAGTCCCACCCCACTAGCCCTTAAAAAAAGTACTATTTAGGCGAACTTAATGGAGTCTGGATAGCGCAGTCGGTATAGCAACTGGCTACGGGCTGGACGACCAAGGGGTCGCAGTTCGAGTCCCGGTAAGGGCAAGAATTTTCTCTTCTGCACGTCATCCAGACCGGGTCTGGGGCCCACCCAGGCTCCTGTCCAATGGGTATCCTTTCTCCCGGGGAAAAACGGCCTTGGCGTGAAGCTGACCGCTCACCTCCAACTTGTGGCAAGGTTAAGAAAATGTGGATCTATACATCCACTCGCCCATACACCTTCATGGCGTAGTGCTTAATTAGTTAAGCACAGGGACAACTTTACCTTTTACCTTAGGTGAACTTAATACTTTCACGCTGCCCTGATCAGTAGGGGGGAACCTTCTAACAATATTATGCTCTTTCTCCCCCTACAGTAAGTCTCCCTTTCCAGTGGCTTTCACTTTCAGCCGCGCGTTTGCTGCCTTACCCCCCTCTGTTTATGCATCATTCCCTGATTCGGCTTGTCAGAATGGTGTTCTCAGAGCAGAAATGTTGCCGTGTGACTGATACTTGAAAGAGTTCGTCGCGTTGAAGGAAACACTGCAATTCATGCATAACTAACCAGAAATTCTTGAATTTGTGTCTGTTTCTCTTCTTCATCTTTAGAATTTAATTATTAACCATCGTTTCTAGCAACTAATTAGCATCCATATTGCCCTTCCTGTTCAACAAGAGATTTTTAAAGGAAAATAAAGTTAAAAAAAAAACTATCCCTATAACAGGCCGTGAAGGCGCAATGAGTTGTGAGACGTCGAGGCTCCCACATTTTCTCTAGACAGTCGGCTCATAGATGGCGGTAAGTTTGTCAGCCTTGCGCCCCGGAAAATATTTTACATATTTCAAGAGGAATAAATTAATTTGCCTGTCTATTATAGCGCGCCGAGTCAAAATTATATGGTGTATTGTTCTGTTCAAAATATTTTTTTTTTTTCTGTTGTGACTTGATACACGCATTGTCGTGTGGGCTAGAGGTTTTCGTTGAAAGCAGTGAAATTATTTAGCCTTAATTGAAGTTTATTAAATATTGTGATATTGGCCGTTTCTAAAGAACGGCTACGTAAACACTGCCTAAAAAGCCGGAATAGCAACGAACAAGCAGAAGCCCATTGCTAGGCAACGGGCCTTGAAACACATCCCCGCAGCATACTAGCACGCAACAATATAGCATCTATTGCCAGGTAACCTAGCGGTAAACAAGCTTCATCAGCAATACAGGCCGTATTTTCTGTGTGGTCCTTGCGGAGTTTATATAACAACAGCCTGTAGCTAGGCTTAGACCAGAGTTTTAGTTGAGTTCCGAGGTTCCAGGGCGATTGAACAAGAAATGGCACGGAGACTTCATAGTGATTTTAAGTGCTAGTTTCTGTATTGAGATCCGTTGCCAGGAGACGGCTAGTGAAGACGGAGGACACTAATGCGTGTGCAGCGGTGACGTGAACGTGTGTAGAATTGCGATAGCGTTATAATTGAGTGTGATTAAGAAAGATTGTAACCAAAGTGCCAGCAAATCCAGGCATCGGAATTAGAACCCGTTATTTTCGTCACGCGTACCCTCATGCTTGTGGAAGACGGGCTTATCGCATTAAAACCGTTTCTTGTCCCGCACAGGTCTGTTAGTTTTAAACATAGCTTAGCGTGTGACGAGCGCTTTCTTCTGGGTTGTAATGCCGTGTAGTTCGGAGAAATCGGGACATTTCGTGGAAACGTGGCTTCCATCTTCAGGATTGAAGAGTAAACGAAGCCAGAAACAAGCTTGAACAGGCGGCTATATATCATAAGGCATTATCACTGTCAAAGAATTTTTCTATTTGCTGTACCCAGCTCTGTTCTGTGGAAAGAACACTTGCAGCCGGTTACTTTCTACGGCTACTCTACGACCGTGTAGATGGAAGCGGCATGTTTTGAACTACACGGTGTTGCTGCGAGAATGAAACAGGGCACGTTGAACATTGAAGGTGTTGAAACGTTTTGGCAAACTTTGCAGTCGCTAACTTAAAGGTTAATGACTTCAAGTCGATCGGTCGGGTAAACTGATGCTTGTCCACAACAGCACAGTCACTGCGGGTCTCGCGGTACTCTCATGTGTGTCTCACATCAGGCATTGTGTCGGGGGTGAAGAAGCCGTGATTGGCTGAACAGAGGAACAGGATGCTTTATCAGGGGAAAGAGGTACCCGTTGGATAAGAGGCTGGGTGGGCCTCAGAACAGGTCTGAACTGTGTGGAGTAAAGAAAATCTGTTCCTTGCCGTGAACCGAACCCCGTCCATCCACACCGTATCCCGTCGCCATATCAACTGAGGTACCCCGGCTCCATATGTTTATATATGCAGCGTATTAACATTTGCCTCATGCCCTCGCGATCAGAAAACCACGTGGGGACTGTTGGCACTGGCTTTGTGATCGTACGCCTGAGTTTTCTTCTCTTTGTGTGTGTGCTGTGGAACGGAGCACCCGCCAGCAGGTGTCTGGGCAGGAAACAGGTTAATAGAATTACTGGCGTGGGCACTGCCTTCAAATTGACTTCCTGTCTTGTGACCCCTCCCAGCGTAAGGCCAGCGAACGTACTTTCGTTCGCTTTGAAACAAGGCCTTCGCTTCACTTACGAGGTTGACCATACATTTTGTTCATTTGAAGTAGTAGATCGTACGACTCACAGATGGCACATGAGTGCAGTCTTGTTATGAGGGATAGACGCCTCCGCCGATACGTTCGCGTCAAGAACTTGTGTAACACGAGATGCTGGTGTGAACCACAGAGAACTTATATTTGGGAGTTACCCGTTCGAATAATGCACTAAGCAGCAGCCGTCTGGCTTCCTTCGTTATATTTCGTAATCCCAAGCGATTGCAGGAGTCCGTTTCAGTCGATTATTGTTCACGTCATATAATCGCCCTCTCGCTTCATTCGACTCCTTATAGCTGATAAAGCGTCATTAAATATGACACTAAATGATGACGAGGATGATAATAGCAGTAGCCATTCTAGGAACAGTACGCTTCGTGAGGAACACGCTAAGGCAGCATTTGCTTTAATTTCAAGTGTATTTTCCGTGACGCCGTCAGCTACACGATGCGCCCTGACGACAAGGTTCATGGGCAGGCCACAAAATTATCAGTAAGAGGAGAGAAACGCAATGTACTCGTGTGTGTGTGTGTGTGTGTGTGTGTGTATATATATATATATACACGGTTTTGAGCATAAGATCGTGTACTGTTAAAATTATTTCACTAAATCATCATTAAACGGTTGATTCTTTTTAAGAATTCCAAAAAAATATGTATTTATATCGAATACAGCTGATATTGTATTTTTTTAAGAAAGTAAAAAAGCTGAAGTTGTCCCTGTGCTTAACTAATTAAGCACTACACCATGAAGGCGTATGGGGGATTGGATGTATAGATCCACTTTTTCTTGATCTCTGTACTAGTTGGAAGTGAATGGTCAACTTCACCCTTCATGCCGCTTAACCCCCTGATACCCATTGGATAGGAGGTTGTGTGGATCCCAGAGCCGGTCTGGACGGTGTGGAGAAGAGAAAAATCTTGACCCTACCGGGATTTGAACCTAGAACCCTCGGTCGTCCAGCCCGGAGCCAGTCACTATACCGACTGCACTATCCGGGCTCCTGTTTAATTGAAAAAGTAAAAATGGTAATTCTTCACTGTGCGTAACTGATTAAGGACAACGCCATGAAGACGTATGGGGGAGTGGATGTATAGGTCTACCTTTTCTTGACCTCGGCACTAGTTGGAGGTGAGTGGTTAGCTTCACGCCCAGGAAGCTTTATCCGCGGTACCTGTTGGATGGGTGGAATTAGAATTGGTAGCGGAAACCGAAGTATTAGGAGAAAACCTGCCCCAGTGCCATTGTGTCCATAACAAATCCCACATGACCTGGGCTCGAACCCGGGCCGCCGCGATGGAAAGCCCGCGCTAACCACCTGAGCTATGGCGCGGCTGGCACATCCAATGTTTGGGACATGAGTTCATGTCAAAGAAACGAAGATAGCAGATTCTGGAGACAAACGTGTGGAACCGGAAATGAGAACATCTGTGATGGATCAAGCAGTGTCGCCAGCGACTAACCGCCTGAGCTCAGGGACGGCCGTTGCTTTTTTGGAAATGAGTCGCGACCGGTTTGTGACCCGTGAATTGAAGGGATCTTGGTGATCCTGTCGCAGTGTGCGGGCGGATGCCGCTGCAGTGCCCATTTCGTGCCACTCCTTGCAAGCGAACTCACCGTGATTACACTGCGGATTTGCGTTAACTGCTTGCTTTCCAGGAATCGTCTTTATGTGACACGCAACTCTCGTATGACTAACGTGTTGATGATGATCATTCAACAGGAAGGGTGGTGTTTTTATCGCAGCATGGATTCGTTGTTTTGTACGACTTTTATAATCCTACGACGGGAAGGCCTGGCTGACACTGCAAGAAGTAACGCTGAAAGGTAAAGGTGTCCGTCCACTCAGTTAAACACCGCGCAATGAAGGCATATGGGGGAGTGGAGGTATACCTCCACCATTCTTGATCTTGGCACGAGACGGAAGTGAGAGGTCTTCGCCACGCCTCGTCGGTTTTATCCCACTGAAAGACCCCCCCGGACACATTGGATAGGAGACTGGCTGGACACCAGAGCCAGTCTGGATACTGTGGAGAAGAGAATAATCAGCTTCCCCTGCTGGGAATCGAACCTCGGCCGTGCAGCCCGTAGCTCGCCGCTATACCGACTAAGCTATCCCGGCTTATGAGTAAGAAGTAGGATATTTTATTCTCTCAGATAATATTTATTATGTGCTTTGTCAACAATACACTGTTTACAGCAGGTCGGGTTGCTAAGACGACATGTTTCGGCACATGCTTGCCATCTTCAGGTCAATTTTAGTTAACGTACAATACACTTAGCAGCTGCCGGTATGCTATATGTACTATAATAGGACAGCTTAGTTGTGAGATGGTGTGGCCAGCCAGGAATGACGTGAGCGCAGAAGGTGAAGAATCTCCGCTATTAGAAGCCGTTACCATGAAACGGCTAGAGGAGACACTGCGGGCTGGAGTAGTCTTAGGGTTTTCAGCAGTGATTTTTAAAGTGTGGAGGTTAGCAGTGGCGCTGTAATTACTTGTCACAGGTCTTATATATAAGTGCCCAATAAATGAAGTCACCAATCCAAACCCTGTTTGTAGGCACACTTAAACACATGACAGTACTAATCTTTGAGCTTGAAAGGAGCCAGCATTTGTTGACCCCTGCGCATGACTGTTCACTTTGCTCACTCGGGGTGAAACGTTGCTTCCACGCCTTTCTAAAGGGCGCCATACACACTCGGATTTGTGCGAGGAGACGTATCCGACCGAGAAATGTATAATCCGGTCTTAGCTAACTTGTGGTTCACACACTACACAGATTTCGATACAGAGTTGTGTGTGCAGTTCAGTTCGCTTGCGTGCGTGAATCAGACATGGCTTCTTAAGTGCTGAAAATGACAGTACTTCATGAAGCAATTGGTGTAAGCATTGTTGGAAGTGCTACTGCTCACTCATACTCATGGAGCTGAGCCCTTCTTGAGAAGCCGCCAATTCCGCAGCTACTCAAGAAGTTCCCAGCGTTTTATGGAACCCGAAGGCTTATTACCGTGTTCACAAGAGCCCTCCACTGGTCCCTATCGCGAGCCAGATAAATCCAGTCCATACCATCCCATACTATCTCTCTAAGATCCATTTTAATATTGTTCACCCACCTACGCCTTGGTCTTCCCAGTGGTGTCATTTCCTTCTGGCTTTCCCACCAATATCCTATATGCACTTCTTCCCCATTCGTGCTACATGCCCTGGCCACCTCATCCTCCATGAATTGATCATTCTAATTACGAAGCTCCTCATTATGCAGTTTTCTCCAACCTCCTGTCACTTCATCCCTCTTCGGTCCAAATATTCTGAGCACCCTGTTGTCAAACACCCTCAGTCTGTGTTCCTCCCTTAATGCCAGAAACCAAGTTTCACACTCATACAGAACTACAGGCAAAATTATAGTTTTGTATATTCTAATTTTTATGTTTTTGGGCAACAGATGAGAAGGCAAGATATTGTGGACTGAATGGTAGCAAGAAGAAATCGTACTTGAGAATAAATTCTGAGTTGTCTAAACAATGACTGCTCAAATGCACTGTTTTGTTTCTCGCACCAGTTTATGAAAAGAATTCGGGTTCTCTCCTGAAGATTAGAATTAGTGGATGAAACGAGGGAGAACCGAACGAAATGGTAGCGATTGCACCAGACAGTAAGATCTGTCTGCGCAGATCATCCGTTTCCCCCACACACGTTTAGATCTGTCTGCGCAGACATGTTTAGTTGAAGTATTAAGATTATAGATTTTACTGAGACCAAGATTTAGGTTTGCACAGATCATCCGGTTCCCCTCACGCATTGATATGTCTGCGCAGACAGATGTGACTATAAATATAAAGGGTATGAACCCCTTTAGGGTTACGTGATTTGGTTTTATTAGCACAGTAATTGGCCTAACGTATGATTTGTTTGCCCTATAAATGTGACGTGGGATCAGACACGCAGCAGAGGTATGACAGTTCACCTTTCTGGCTTGTATTTGTGAGGTTCTCTACAGTCACAATAGCCCAGAAGGATTAGCTTTCTCATTATATGCAGTTTTCTATCGTGCTGTCTCCTAACGAAGTCAGCCTTAAAAATTAAGGAATTTGCTAACTGGAAAGCCCAAGGAAAAGAAAACAATATCAGTTAAGGGTGCGGTTATCTGGAACATGACCCGGTGTAGTCTGGTAGATAGGTACCAACGTGTCGGAGAAATACGCCGCGGCTATCATCTGCTTTGAAAACTGAGGGAACAGGTAACTTATTTCATGCGGTAGCTGTATGCTTTTCCAGAAAGAAAGAGACCAGTGAGAAGACCAAGGAGTAGGTGGGTGGACAGTATTAGAATGGATCTTAGAGAGATAGGATGGGATGGTATGGATTGGATTTGTCTGGCTCAGGATAGGGACCAGTGGAATGCTCTTATGAACACGGTAATGAACCTTCGGGTTCCATAAAATGCTAGGAAATTCTTGAATAGCTGCAGCTTTAGCGGCTCCTCAAGAAGGGCTCAGCTCCGTAAGTAAGTAAGCTGTATGCTTTGGTCATCTTTTCAGCTCCCCTATCCATGTTTAGAGCCCGTGAAGGCCCATGTTGAACCTTTTCACTTCCTGGTAGGAAACATAACCTTCCTCATTGCTGCACTATCGCCCCATGGGCGTAATGAGATGTCTGTTTCTTCACTGTAGTAATGACTGTAGCATGTGATTGGCTCGAGAATGTTCACAACTGCATTTAGTTTGTGAAACGGTTTCTGGCGCCTGGTTTTGTCATTCTAGAATTAAAGTAATTGGCANCTTCCATGTGTAAATTCTTCTCTTTGGCTTCTTGAACCAAGTGTAATTGGCAGTTACCTGTATTGAAAAGAAACTACCGTATTGTGTTTGTGTTGATTCTGCCGTTGTCTTTTGCACCGACCGGATATGGGCAGGTTTGTCGACGTTTCGGCGGTACATGCTGCCTCAGTCTTTATCGTCGGAGTAGGGCGATTTAGCCTTCATCTTCACAAAAGGTTTGGTTCAACAGTCCCAGGGGGAGTAAGGATGGTGAGTCCGGACCTGTGAGGACAGTGGACAGCTGCTCTCTCTAGGGCCACCGAGGGCACTGAAACCATCGGCAGCTGGTGTTCCCAAAGCGGTCACCCACCCAGATTCTCACCAGATGCAGTGTTGCTTAACACCCTCTGCTGTGGAGAGTGGCGGAGGGAACCCTCTTGGGAAAACATTGTGTTTTCTTCCAGGTATCCCTCTCTGGGTAATAATAATTTCTTCTTTCTTTGGGGTGGAAATACAAAGTAACCGGAAATGTATGTGACACACAAAACGCTATGGCATGGTGAACTATTGAATTACCGAATGGCTCCAGATATTAGTATCTCTAATTGCCGGAGACGGAGGTTCGAATAGCTGCCCGATTGTAACGTCTCCGGCAATCGCGCATGTCTCGACTGTAGAGTGGACGAAGGCCCATCCATCCCAATGTGGGAACAGGTTTAGCGTAGCGGATGTTCGTACTGCTGTGTGCACTGGCACAGTGGACAGGTTCTTGGGATATCAGTAGAGAGTGAAAGTGTTGGCACGATTAGACAGTAGGAGTGGCATCAGTGGCGGCTTGTGATCGTCCCAAGAAGTGGGGCAACGATATATTTAGGGAAAGAGGGGAAAATTTATGTTCTCTGCCTCTGTGGTCTAGTGGTCAGAGTTTATGGTTACAGATCCAGAGGTCCTGGGTTCGATTCCCGGCGCTAACAGGTTTTCTGAGAAGTAGTGGGGCTGGAACGGGGTCCACTCAGCCTTTTGAGGATAACTGAGGAGCCATTTCAAGGAAATAGCGGCTCCGGTGTAGAAAACCGAAATTAACGGCCGTAGGGATTCGTTGCGCTGACCACTCGACACCCTCTATTCGATAAAAGTTGGCACTAACTTCGCCGACAAGCGGCGGTTGCTCGGTCGGTATAGTTCGCTTGCGGATTCAAACCACGGAGTTTTTTGTTTTTATTTAAACGTTCATATTTCAGGAGTTGTATGTTTATGTTATCTAGTAGCCGTTCCGTGTTCTTTAGCAAATGTTGGCTCATTTTTCGTTGCCATGAACATTGTAAGCAAAGAAGTGCCCCCCCCATGTCTGAAAGCCTGACTTCTCATAAAATTGTGCCCACTTTGGGTTGTGGCACGGTTCGGACACCAATAGGCGCATTTCTGCCCTCTGGCGATTTGTCGGTGCATATGTTCTCGCTCACCGAGCCTGACACGCTACATTACTGACGTGTCTATTCTGTATTCTTTGGTAATCATAGCTACGAAGACATGTAACACGGACTGACTTCGAAATTGCCTTTAAATTCAGTTCGACACGTTATCGACATCCGTACGGTGTCTTTACCTTTTTTTTTTCGCATAGTGGGGGGTGGAGTCCAGTTGGGTCCACTCCGCACGGCGGGCACTGATTGGCCTATTGTACCTGTCCCAGGTGATTATGATGATAGAAAATTTGGTGGAATGGAGATTGGCAGGGGAAACCGAAACACTCGGAGAAAACCTTCCCCAGCCCCACTTTGTTCACCACAAATCCACTTGATCAGACCGGGGTTTGAACCCGGGCCGTCGCGGTGGAAAGCCAGCGACTAACCGGTTGAGCTATGGCGCGGCTGTCTGTTTACTTGCTTACTCATGGAGCTGAGCCCTTCTGGAGGAGCCGCCAAATCTGCAGCTACTCAAGAATTTCCCAGCATTTTATGAAACCTGAAGGTTCATTACCGTGTTCACAAGAGCCCTCCACTGGTCCCTATCCTGATCCAGATCAATCCAATCCATGCCAACCCATCCTACATATGGGTGAGTGGAGGTATAGCTCCGTCATTCTTTACTCCAGCAGTCTTCACACGTCCGTCTCTTTACCCCCCCCCCCTCGAGGAAACAGCCTCTAGGGCCAGTCGTACAGTAAGTAGGTGTGGGAGGCTGGACGGGGGGCCATAGCCGGTCTGGTCATTATGGAGAAGAGACGCCTTGTCCCTACCGGGAATCGAATCCAGACTCTTCCGTCCAGTCCTTAACCTAGTCGTAAGACTGCTTCCAATCTGTTTAGCACCAGCACCGAAATTATGCTATTTTCAGCTACTGTAGTAGCGACTTTGAAATTATTGCCGACTCTACATAGGCCAGCATTTACCGTGTTCTTGTTGCTGATTTTAGGCGTTAACAGTTCTATCTTCATTGCTGATGTTGATCCGGCTGTTGAATTTTTAGATGACGTTGGCTGTTTCGCCGTCGTTTCGGAGATGCATACTGCCTCCATCATCCTGACTGTTAACTAAAAATTCGTCGTCGTAAAAACTAAGCTTCTTGCGAAACTTTATACCGGGTGTAGTCCGGAAAACTTAAAGGGATGAGACCTCTTGAAAGAGGACTAGATGAGAGGATAATATTAAAGTGGATTTTAAAGAAGCAGGCTGTGATTGGTTGGACTGGATGCGTCTCGCTTGGTGTATGGACCAGTGGTGGGTTCTTGCGAATGTGATGGTGTGACTTGTGGTTGCATACAAGGTAGCGAATTTCATGAGACTCTAAGCGACTCTCAGCTTCGAAAAACGACTTGCTCCGATGAGGTTAGTCTTGTCGTTTTTTACCGTGTTGGTAATCGTTTTAGCTTAATTAGTTGGCCATTCTGTAGGAATGTTGCGAAGCGTTTCGGAAAGTGAAAGTTCAGCTACAGTGTTACGCGTTGTGTACGGTAGTTGTCCCTGTAACTGGCCGTGAAGGCCCACAGGGTTGTGAGACGTCGAGGCTCCCACATTTTCTAGACAGATGGCTTCCAGAAGGCAGTGAGATTGTCAGCCTTACGCGCCGGCAGGCCGCCCTTTACCTCCAGGAACATTCGTGGTACTCATTCCTGTTAGAGGCTGATCCGACCCCAGGGACATAGTGCGGTTGAAAGGATTATGTCAATTGAAATGACCTCATCGGGGTACGAACCCGCGACCTTCTGACTTGTGGCATAGTGCCTCAATCAACTAGCTACCTCGAGCCCCCTGTGTACGATAGCAATGATTTATATTTCGTATCTAGGGCACGCGGTAGTGTAGTTGGTTGAGGCACTATGTTACAAGCCGGAAGGTCGCGGGTTCAATTCCTGATGAGGTCATGGGATTTTTTCCAATTGACCTAATCATTCCAGCCGCACTATGGCCCTGGGGTCGACTCGGTCTCTAACAGAAATGAGTACCAGGAATATTCTTGGAATATTCTTGGGGTTAAGGGACGGCCGGCGCGTAAGGCTGACAACCTTATCGCCATCTTTGAGCCGATTGTCTAGATAATGTGGGACCCTCAACGTCTCACAACCCTATGGGCCTTCACAGCCTGTTACAGGGATACTTTACTTTTACTTTATCTATTCTTAAGAGGNATTCTGTAGGAATGTTGCGAAGCGTTTCGGAAAGTGAAAGTTCAGCTACAGTGTTACGCGTTGTGTACGGTAGTTGTCCCTGTAACTGGCCGTGAAGGCCCACAGGGTTGTGAGACGTCGAGGCTCCCACATTTTCTAGACAGATGGCTTCCAGAAGGCAGTGAGATTGTCAGCCTTACGCGCCGGCAGGCCGCCCTTTACCTCCAGGAACATTCGTGGTACTCATTCCTGTTAGAGGCTGATCCGACCCCAGGGACATAGTGCGGTTGAAAGGATTATGTCAATTGAAATGACCTCATCGGGGTACGAACCCGCGACCTTCTGACTTGTGGCATAGTGCCTCAATCAACTAGCTACCTCGAGCCCCCTGTGTACGATAGCAATGATTTATATTTCGTATCTAGGGCACGCGGTAGTGTAGTTGGTTGAGGCACTATGTTACAAGCCGGAAGGTCGCGGGTTCAATTCCTGATGAGGTCATGGGATTTTTNGTCCGTAGTTTTTGTCACTTCGTCCAAAGCGTCCCAGCGGCCCGATGGCCCTGGGGTCGACTCGGTCTCTAACAGAAATGAGTACCAGGAATATTCTTGGAATATTCTTGGGGTTAAAGGACGGCCGGCGCGTAAGGCTGACAACCTTATCGCCATCTTTGAGCCGATTGTCTAGATAATGTGGGACCCTCAACGTCTCACAACCCTATGGGCCTTCACAGCCTGTTACAGGGATACTTTACTTTTACTTTATCTATTCTTAAGAGGTTCTCTGGATTTTAGAATACGGGTCGATGGGCCAAAAAGAAAAAACAAAACAATAATGCTGATGTTTGCATAGTTGGTCTACGCGCCCGAGGAGCATCATGGGAATATACCGGCCTTGTCTCAACGTTCTGGGACCCAAATGCTACACAAAACTGGAAGACCTACTGTTCGTTTCGCAGGTCCCCTCCCCCAACCCTGACCAAACCAAATGCAGTCTCTTCTTAGTATGGAGCGGGAAAAGTAGAATTCCTTTACAAAAATATGAGACTGCAAAATAGTGTAGTGCGTAAACTCACACAGTTGGTTTAATGCATTGTCGTCACATTTTAGGGGTGTGACTGTAGACGGGGTTTGGATTGGTGAATGGATTTATTGGCCACTTATTCACACGACTCGGAACTACAAGCACGTACAGATCTCTAGATCACACGCTAAGTCTTCTCGGTCTGTCTTCGCCAGTCGTTTCCTGATAACGGATGTTAACAATGGAGAATCTTCAGCTTCTGTGGTAACGCCGTTGTCCGCTGGCTAACACTCCACATAACGTAATTCCACTTAATTGTTGCGCCATCTCTTCCCAGCCTCCCTTGCAGAACTCAGCTCATTGATCCAACTGTACTGATTATAACTTCTCAGCGCGACCACAAAGAAAGCGCCGTTCTTCTATTGTTGCGCTCGTGTCCGTTGCCGTGGGGACGTGTTTAGCGAGCCATTGCCCGGAAACGGTCGTTGTATAGCCACCAATCTCATGGCCGTTACATAGCAATGGCTCTACACGCCACAGTAGTTTGCTGTATCATGTGACGGGTAGAGACACATTGCTTTAATATGATCCATCATCCAGGAAGTCCCACAGTTTCCCATAAATGAGAATTTGGAAATGGGAAGTGACGGAGTGGTGGCTCAGTCGGTATAGCGACTGGCCTGCAGACCGAACAATCTGGGTTCAGTTTCCGTCAGAAGCAGAGACTTTTCTTTTACAACGTCCAAGCCGGCTCCCCAGGGTTAAAGCGGCAGGTGCGTGAAGCTGGCCACTCACCTCCGGCTGTTGCAGAGAGTTAAGACTGGTGGAGGTATACCTCCGATCCTACAAACGTCTTCATGGTGCTGTCTTTAATTAAGCATGGGGACAACTTAATGTTCGAGCCCAATTAGCCGGGATAGCACAGTCGGTAGCGACTGGCTACGACGACCGAGGAGTCGGAGTTCGAGTGCTTCCATCGGATGGAAGTGTTAGTAAATCCCAGAGCGGAGGTACTGCAGTAGCGCGAAGGATATTTAGCACGAAAACAGGTTTTCTGGAACAGGTATATGGGGCCTTATGCCTTCCCCGAAACAAAGAGGTGTCTGACCGCAATATTACATGTACTGTCGTCAACTCTACGTTGTTATTGCCTGCCCTGGTCACGCTTCGTTTGAGATGCATTTGGGATGGGCGGACGAGGGGTGTCCACTTCCTAGTCATCTTGGCAGTGTGTGGGATTCGTAGTGCCGAAGTGGCGCCAGGGACGGTTTTCTCCTAGCACTTCTCCCGTCATTTCTCACTCTACCAAATTGTCTACATTTATTAATCTTATCATCATCGACGCTATATAGTCTTGATACTGTGACGTATTTGTTCAGAGCAAGAACTTGTGGATACAGAGAAGTAGCCGTTGCACGCAACAGTAGAGGAATTGTCACGATACGATACATGACGTGTACAGCCGTTGCTATGGAGCGATTGGGTAAGTACATACGCGGTGACGTCACGCAGCAATAGAAGAGGTGATGCAGGCGGTGTTCTCTGTGGATCCGCTCCGAGGTTGTATGACACGACCGACCGATTTCAGTTCAGCGAGTGAGTGCAGCGAAGTTGAAGATACAGCTGTGGAGTGTTAACCTACGGGAAACTGAAGTTGAAGAATCTGCTTTGCCAAGATTCGTTTCCAGGAAATGTCTAGTGAAAACACTGTAGAGGAGTAGGCGTTGCTGAGAGCTGTTACCAAGTACAGACTGGTGAAAGTAGACTGAGAAGACTTAGTGTTTAAATCAGCAATATTGTTACAAGTATTTGTAGTTACGTTCTGTAAGTGGTTAATAAATCTGTTCACCAATCCAGCCCCCGTCTATAGTCATTAATACACGTGACAATACTAACAATGTAATGGTCATATGCTGACTAAGTGAGCATGAGTGAGTCTCTCCCGTCTTTCATGCCTTAGTGCAGCGGCTTCCAAATGTTATACAGGGTGGGCAAAAGTCAGGACGCACTTGAAATGATTAATCGTCACATTTGATCACCTCACACGGCTTCCCTAACAAATTTATTTAGTCTCACAATTGCTTACTCCTGTACAACATTGACTGTGCAGAATGGCTACCATGCACACTAATGCCCTTAAAAGAGGCAGGAAATAACCCATAACAACTGTGATGGTCTGACTTTTGTACCGTCCTATATAATTGCGCCCCCATTAGCGTTTCAAAAATTTATTAACTTCATGTATATTTAAAGAACTTTCAATTCTTCGTTTCTAAAAGCAACATATTTTAGGATTTCGATTAATAATTTTGTTATAGATCTTTACAAACGCACGAAATTTAACAATCAACGATATTTTGAGGATTATAATGAGTTGTACTACGCGCCTTTTCCAGAGTGTCCCACGCTTCCCTAACCAAGTAGTCCCTCCACCCGCAGTCGGGTCGCGCCCAAAACTTTCGAAACCATTGACATAATTTCTGTGTGACGGTAATTAAATTTTGCTGTGTTTCACAAACATGGAGGGCCAATATATTTGTAATATTTGAGGTTTTCAGTGCGACGTAGTGTATTTGTGCAACTTGGCAGCACCGCCGTTCTCCGCCTCTGAACACCTTCCGATACTAAAATCTAGTTTCTAATTCTGTTTTTATTTGCTATGAGACCGTGTAGTGTTCTGCGTACCCTGAAGATGGAAGCAGTGTGGTCCTACGAAACGTTGGTGCCTGTCTACCAGAGTACGTGGTATCAAGTGTGTTAAGCAAACAAACAAACAAATTCCGTGGTTTTAGTCCGCAAGCGAATACTGACCAAGCGACCGCCGTTTGTCGGCGAAGTTGGTGCCAACTTTAGCGGACAGAGGGTGTCACGTGGTCAGCGCAACGAATCCCCACGGCCGTTAATCTCGATTTTCTAGACCGGAGCCGCTACTTTTCCATTCAAGTAGCTCCTCAGTTATCCTCACGAGGCTGAGTGGACCCAGTTCCAGACTCACTACTCAGAAAATCTGGTAGCGCCAGGAATTGAACCTGGACCTCTAGATCTGTAGCCAGGAACTCTCTGTTCTGTAATGCAGCACGACGCCGTATTATTTATCGTCGTCTTCGGGATGTCTCAGTGTGTTCATTATTGCGTCATTTAACGACGCTTTTAATTTATAATATTTTCTGAATGATTAAGTGGGAAGAATTTGAAATAAAGGGATATTGGTCTCGTTTAAAGGTTTTGTGAGAGCATTTGCTGCGGAGAAAACACAAGAAGCCTTTAGAAGAATCCTGTCCCTGGATCTAGATTCGAGCCCGAAACCTCCTGAATACGAAGCGTGAGTTCTAATGATTGTACAGCAAATTTCCGGTCGCACTATCTCGAAATGGCAGAAATTACTGACACTTCGGAGGAACTAGTACTTTTGTTTGTGCTGTTAGTAGCGTCGATTGGTAGGGCGGTAAATGACTAATGAATCGGAAAGAATGAGGGAAGGAAGCGGTCGTGGCCCGACTAGAGATATTATCTCTGTATTTTCCCGGAGGGCTGAGGACAACTGTGAAAAATATTAATCAATGTGTAGTCGGTGCCTCGACTGAGATTCAAACCGGACACTTCGCTTCGTTACCGCTTGAGTTTACCATGCTCGGTAAATGTTTTATCCCCACCTGGGGATTAACGTGTACATCTGTGTAACCCATTTCACAGATATCCCACGTGAGAGCTGTGTAGGACACGCAGTGTGAAGTATGTTTAGCCCTGGTACACAGCCGATGTGTGTTATCTGCCCGGAATTCTCCTACAGTGCGTGCTGTAGCTGTCAGCGGTGTTTCCATATTGTCCGTTCTCAACCTCCATGTCGCTATTCATAGACCGACCTCGAAAACAAAATCGTTTCGTTTTATTTCGACTAAACGCGCTGGCGATTTCTGCGAAACAAGCTGTGGGTGGAAAAGCAAACACTACGATTCCACCGAAAGACATTTCGATCACGAAACGTTTTCTGACGCTTTGGGAATGACCATTCGGTAAGGGCGCGTGTATATGATCCATCTGTCTATATTATCTGTCTATGGCTCTACAGCCCTTTGTTGGGCCTTGGCCAATTTTTCAGTTCATCTTTTTACACAGTCGTTAAAGACTCCTTGAACGGGGGATCAGTCCGTCGTAAGGCCGCTGCATGCACACAGGACAACACAAACAGAATAAACGCACACATACATCCACGCCTCAAGTGGAAGTCGAAACCACGAGCCCAGCGATCGAGCGGGCGAAGATTGTCCATGCCTTAGGCCCCCCATACACGCACAGTTTGGCCTTCCGATCGACCTTGCAGGCAAAACTGTGACAGTTTACCCCCTCCCTTTACTCCCCATACACGCGCAGATAAAGCGGCGGGCTTCATGCCACAATCACGGTCGATCACGGTCTTCCAGCCTATAATGTTGAGTCGCACACGTCACGTGCTACGGTTCTGCAGGCCGAACTGGAGGCCAAATTGTGTGTATGGGGGCCCTAGACCTCGCGGCCACTGTGATCGGCGTGTGACTCATACGCCAATGAAATTAGATTTTAATCGTCAGCATTTTTGTAGTTGTCAGAAAGTAGTGCGGCTCCGAATAATTTAGTTGCAAGTGCCGAATGCTTAGTTTCATATTCAGCATTGAAGAGAGAAGTAAAATCGAACAGCCAACATCTGTTTTGAATTTCTCATTTTTGGAATAGGAGAAATGATCTTGGTTTGCTTGTTGGTGTAAGAATAAAAGATGCTAGATTTTTTAAAGGCTCTTGCACGATGATCGCAGATGATTTTCAAGTTCCGATTTCACTTGTTCATCACTAAATAGCAAAACAGGTAATCTCAGCAGAAGAAAGTTGGAAGTAATGCATGCTCGAGAAGGCGTCCTCACTGACTACAGGCAAAACGCGAATCCATTCTCAGTTCGGGAAATGTTCGTTGACGAACGGCGTGGCTTTTGCGCCTATTTGTCTCCACGAAGTTTTTCTTTTGTAAACTACAGACGTTTCGGAGAACATGGAGGTAATATATTTCTCCGAATTGTTGGTATCCACGTACACGTCTGTTGCGGTGTTACATCCAAGAATCAATCCTCCAGTTGGCAGGAGAGCATGTTCTTCCAAAACGTCGGTTATTGCCTAAAAGACTATACGTTGTCACCATAGAGTAAGCCACGAAGATGGAGGCAGCTTGCCCCTGCGAGCCATGACAGTTTCCTTCTAATCATCATTCACTGCTATACAGAGTGTACCTGAAAGATGCGGACAAACTTTGAATACGTTTTCCACATACCAAAACAAGGAAATATGTCCATATCAACATGTGTCCGGAAACATTTAGCATTTTTAATAAGTGCTCGGAATGACCTCCATGTTGATAGAGATGCAAGAGTCAGCGCGAGACAAGTGGGGGAAGAGTTAAATGTTTCGCACATGACCATTTTGAGGGTATTGCATGAACAGTTGCATTATTCTTACCTTTTACGAGTGCAGAGTCTCACGAATGCCGACTTTCCAACGTGACAGAACATTTGTCGGTGTTTTCCTCATGGAAGTGATGAGCATTTCTTTGTTTCATTAGCTCTCTTTACAGATGAGGCACTGATAGAGACGCCATCATCAGTATTCACAACCACACCTGTGGGCAGAGGAGAATCCTCGTGGTGTAATACTTTGTAGACAACAGCAGCAATTCAGCATTAATGTGTGGGCAAGGACTGTTGTACTGTTTGGTAGGCCCGCATATTTTGCCACATGGGTTACAGGCACCTGCTTCCGAAACTCCTCACATGATCTGCCAAAGCAACTAAAAGATGTACCACTGGCGGTCAGAGCACGAATCTGGTGCATGCGCGGTGGTGCTCCGTGCTGTGCGAGATGTTCTCACTAACAGGAGGACCCACTGCATGGCGTCCACGCTCCACGCCAGATTTGAATCCTTTGCGAGGACACCTAAACACCCTGTTGACAACGAAAAGGCGCTTCACCTTCGCACTGTGGATGCCTGTCAGACTATCCGCGACTGCCCCGGCATCTTTGCACGGCTGCGGCGGTCCGTGGTGAGACGTGTCGAGGCGTGCATTGAATCTCATGGAGGACATTTTGGGCAGTTGCTGTAAATGTACTCTTTCAGTTATATAACTCACAAATTAAATGTTTCTGGACACATGTTGATATGGACACTTTTTCTTGTTTTTGTATGTGGAACTCGTGCCCAAAGTTTGTCCGCACCTTTCAGTTAACATTCCGTATAGTCTAGCTACTGATAGCGTCGCAAAAATACCCTGTATCGGGATAGCAATGCACTCGATAAATATAATTGTCAGATATACCACGAAGAAACCGTTTTGCTGCAGGTTGGTATAAGTGGCTTGATACTGTGTAATGTCTACGCATCTCCAGACAGTCCTCTGGACTCTTCCAGTTGAGACATAATTTCTGAAAATACTGGTCTTCTGGGGTCTAAGCGATGGCATAGTTGGTTGCGGTACTATGCTACAAGCTGGAAGGTTACGAGTTTAATTCTCGATGAGGTTATTGGATTTTTCAATTGACATAATTCTTCCAGCCGCACTATGGCCTTGGGGTCGACTCAGCCTCTAAGAGAACTGAGTATCAGGAAACTTCCGGGGTGTAGAGGGCGGCTTGCCGGCGCTAAGGCTGACAGCCTCGACGTCTCACAACCCTATGAGCCTCCACGCCCCATACGGTAGCTTATCTATAAACTGTAGGCCACATTGAGACCCCAGGGCGGTGGACAGCTGCTAGCTTATCGCAGGAGCCTACTTCCTGTACCTTAAGTGAACCCTAGACCTCACACATTAATTTTTCATGGGTTCGTTACACTACGTAACGTTCTCAGGTTCGGAATCACTCTTCTACACTGAAGATGGAGGCAGCAGGTTCCTCTGAAACTTTGGAAGACCTGTGCCTGTGACGATGTCACGTTCAGAGGGTTTTCTTGTGTATCGGATGAAGCCATCGGCGACGACTTAACGATAATAACCACATGAAAAGTTAGAATTGGTGGTGTAATTCCCCACCCAGTTGTATCTGGTGGTGTCAGCATCATTTATATGGGGTCATTCATTCATGTAGTTTGTCACGACCATCAGTCGCCTTACATTAGATCAGCGTAGTGATGTACAGAATAAAGAACTACAGACATCATATCCGAACAAATAACCTCACCTTTAGCGCCATAGCTCAAGCGGTTAGTCGCTGGCTTCCCACCGCGGCAGCCCGGGTTCGATCCTGGGTCTGGTCAAGTGGGATTTGTGGTGGACAAAGTGGCGCTGGGGCAGGTTTTCTCCGAGTACCTCGGTTTCCCCTGCCAATCTTCATTCCACCAATTGCTCCACAATCACTCCACCTGTGATCTGGGGCTGGTACAATAGTCAGAAGTGGCCGCAGAACAAGGGACTTAGCCCCACCCCACTAGCAATAAAAAAACCCTCACCTTTAGGCTTTGATATTAAGGAAGGCTATAAGATTTTTTATTTTTTATTTACGTCATTAACGTCTATGTTGGTACATCACGCTATCCAGGTCGTGGCCTATCGGAGGCGCTGCCCCCTCATTGGCCTAGACAGAGAACCTTGTTCTTTCGAGACCTGTTACATTTTGGTGGATGGTGTACACACATTTTGGGGCTGGAAGCAAACTGTTAACCCCAGAGATAACCAAAAAGAAAACTCCTTTGCTTGAGTCCGTAAGCGAACTAAACCGACCGAGCGACTGCCGCTTGTCGGCGAAGTTAGTGCCAACTTCAGCAGATAGAGGGTGTCGCATGGTCAGCGCAACGAATCCCAACGGATCTTAATTTCTGTTTTCTAGACCGGAGCCGCTATTTCCTTGAAATAGCTCCTCAGTTATCTTCACGAGGCTGAGTGAACCCCATTTTAGACCCACTACTTCTCATAAAATCTCTTAGCGCCTAGAATGGAACTCTGGACCTCAGGATATGTAGCCATTAACTCTGACCACTAAACCGCAGAGGTGGTCCCCCAGAGATTATTCTTTACAAGAATTTATACAAAAAGTAAAGATAATTAATTTTTGTTTACGTCCTGTTGGGGGGTACGCGGTAGCGTAGTTGGTTGAGGCACTATGCTACAAACCGTAAGGTCGCGGGTTCAATTCCCGATTAGGTCATTGGATTTTTTCCAGTTAACCTAATCCTTCCAGCCGCACTATGGCCCTTGGGTCGACTCAGCCTCTAACAGAAATGAGTACCAGGAATTAATTAAATAATTTTCCTGGGGAGTAAAGCGCGGCCGGCGCGTAAGGCTGACAACCTTACCGCCATCTTTGAGCCGATTGTCTAGATAATGTGGGACCCTCAACGTCTCACAACCCTATAGGCCTTTATGGCCTGTTACAGGGGTAGCTTTACTTTACTTACGTCCTGTTGCGTGAATAAACTAATAATATAAATTTCAGCCGTCAACGCAACAAATATTTATTAATTTAAACCACACTACGTGTTTCGACCCTTAAACGGTCATCTTCAGGTGTTCTTAAACACGCTGTTAATTATTGAATTGCAAGGCATGATCTTGTTACTATACTGTAATTAATAGTATATCTAAAAACGCCTGAAAATGACACTTAAAGGGTCGGAACATGTATGGTTTAAATTAATAAACATTTGTTGCTTTGACGGCTGAGTTTGTAAAATTAATATTATTATAAGTAAAGATATAGCTATCCCTGTGCCCCTCCACGTGTCGAGAAATCCCCCCCTCTACCTCTTCATTTAAAGCAGATCAACGTTCTAGAAACGCTGCCCTAAATATAACACGAAATTAACAAAAACTGACGTAACCATTATTGATTAGTATCGCAGATCATAAAACACTCTGAGCTGTAACGCCGTGTGACTCGGGGACAGGAGCACCACGTTTCACAAGAACATACCTCCTCCGCGCAAGAACGCAGCAAGTAGCAGTTATTCTCCCAAAGGGGTGGAGCAGGGTACAGCAAATGGAAATGCTGTCTCAGGGTGATAATTCCTTGACAGATAACAAACACGGTTTCTGCTTCTTCTGGTGTCTTGTTTCCCTTGCTCTTCTGCTGTGCTGATGAAAATGATACGTTCCTCCGAAACATCGAGCCCTCTCCGAACTTTACGGACGTATAATCCAGAACATCACGCTCTTCCCGTGAGAACCACAGATTTAACCGAGCACTAATGTTCATGACGGGCAGAAACTAATTTTCGTTCAACAAAAATCAAAGGCTTGTCCCCAAAATCGCCCGTGCTCTGTTGCACCCGCCCTGGATCCACACCTGCACACGCTTCAGCTCTGAACGCCTATCACCAGCAGCTGCTGAGTAGCCGCCGCCCCTCTCTGGGACTGAGTCATGGCTGTATAACCAGTTGGGCCACATCGCTCGGTGTGCAGAAACTGGCATCGTTTCTTACATTCTCGGGCACTGTTCACCGGGGAAGACCCCCTGATAACCATTGGATAGGAGGCTGGGCGTGCCTCAGCCGGTATGGACACAGTCAAGAGAAACATTTCTTGCACCTGTCGGGAGTCGAACCCCAGGCTTCGAGGTCCTTGCCCGTCGGTATCCATCTACGTATGGCTCTACAGCCCTTGTGGACCTTGGCTGATTTTTCAGTTTCTTAATCTATACACAGTCGGTATAACTTTTTTTTAGACGGGGGATCAGCCCGTCACAAGACGTTGCCTGTCGGTAAGCCGACTGACTACCGAGGCTTGTGGATCTGTACCTACCTACACTCTCCCATTCGTCTTCATTGTCGCCGTACTTAATTAAACACGAGGACTACATTTTTATTTCTTGTGGCGCTACAGGCCCAGCGGGTCTAGGCCTACCTCCATGAACTCCATTCACCTCGGGTTTTCTAGATCTTACACATTCGGTAAGACTCCTTGGGCGGGTGATCAACTCGTTGCAAGGCCTCTACCTGTACACAAACACAGAAAATCGCACACACGCAAACTAAACATCCATGCCCTGAATGGAATTCGAACCCACGATTCCGGTTTCCAAGCGAGCGAAGACAGTACATGCCTTACACCGCTCGGCTACCGTGACCGGCCAAGGACTACATTACCGTACGATTTTTTTAACTATGAGTCCCCCCCCCCCTCACTTTAATATGCTGGCTGTGGTTAGCAAGGAGTGCAGCTGCAATTAACTTTAATCAGTCACTGGAGACAAAACAGAACTGAATTACACAGTGTATAGAACAAACCCAGATCAGAGATCCATCCATTTGCACTTCGTATGGTTTACGATGAGGACGATGTCGTCGGTCGTAACGCCGTTTAGTTTGATAGAAGCGCCGCCTGTTGTTGCAGGTTTCTTGCTTTGCTTCCTCATCCATCCTGGAGGCAGTCGATTGCTCCGAAACGCCGGCGGACCTCTAGGTAACCAGACGGCGTTGCAACCCAGAAGTCATCTCTCTGAGAACTTCAGATCCAACAGAACTGAGTTTAATTTGAGCGGGACTGAAGGGCACTTTGAAAACTCATTTAACAGTAACTGCATTCACTTAAACTGATTTGTAAAGCAGACTCGTGGGTCCATACATTTCGGATTGGTGGGGAAGGGGATCCCCCTGAATTCTTTTCCCCTTTCCATACAAATGGGGTACAAAATCTGTCGTACATAACAGTGGAGTTTAGTATAAATTGAGGGCACGCGGTAACGTAGTTGGTTGAGGCACTTCGCCACAGTCCAGGAGATCGCGGGTTCGATTCTCAGTCGATCCAGTCTTTTTACAGCGGTACTATAGCCTTGGGGTCGATTCAGCCTCTAACAGAAATGAGTACCAGGAATCTTCCGGGGGGGGGGGGGGAAAGGACGGCCGGCGCGTAAGGCTGACAACGTTACAGCCATCTGTGAGCCGATTGTCTAGAAAATGTGGGAACCTCGACGTGTCACAACCCTGTGGACCTCCACGGCCTGTTACAGGGATAGTTTTAGCTGAATGGGCCATTTTGACTCTGCCTCGATCTAGGTTTTCTGCTCAAATTATTTTGAATGTTAACGGAGATTGGTGTTACCTGTGCGTCCTGCGGGTGGTAGCCGGCGGGCTATGCCGACGATGTCAATAGTACGTAGGTACGAAGGGAACTGGGGGAATGAGGCTCAGCAGGAAGGAATGTGCTTGGGAAGCGAGCAGCGTTTGTGTTTTGCTTACGAATTGCTTTGNCCCGCCCCCCCCCACCCCCCCGTTCTCTACCTACTTCAGAGAGCGCCAGAGCGCCTTGTTTCGGTGCGCGCTTCTAACAGCTATTGACGCTGACGATTGGAAACAGTTCGTGACTTCTGTTTGAAGTGTAACTTCGACTTGGGGGGGGGGCATCATCGTCGTCACAATGTTTCTGCGTATATTGTCGTCACCATCTTCAAGTTGAGGGAGGCGGGATGAAGGATGTGGTCTGTACGGAATAAAGAAGTCGCATTTCGAGTTAAGGGTGACCTGTTTATGAAACTGACTGTAGTTATTGTTGAAGATGTCGATTAGTCACGTACGTTATTGCATAACACATTGAAATTATTAATTACTGTCGTAATGATCGTCATCTGACGCCTCGCAGCCCAGTTCCGGGAATTGTAATCTGTTTAAATAGTAAAGGTAAAATTGCCGCAGTGCTTAATTAGTTAAGCACTATGCCATGAAGTCATATGGGGGAGTGGACGTGTAGCTCTACCTTTCTTGACCTCGACATTAAATGTTAGTGAGTGGTCAGCTCCTGGTACCCGTGGGATATGAGGCTAGGTGGGCCCCATAGGCGGTCAGGACGCTGTGCAGAAGAGAAGAACCATGTACTGCTGGGAATCGAGCCCAGTTCGTCGCTGTACCGACTGAGCTATCGCGACTTCTCTTATAGATGTATAATGTTCCCAAAATCCATGAGTAAGTGACAGCGTTCCTTGGTCTACCTCCTCAAAGTTATTCGAGAGGAACGCATTGGCGAGCGGAATTAGACGCAGCTGTGATTGCTTTCACTCACAGAATAGTGGCTTGGCTGCGGGCTGGACGACCGAGGAGTTGGAGTTCGATTCCCTGTAAGGTCAAAATGGTTTATCTCTTCTCCATAGCGTCCAGAACGGCTTTTGGGACATACCCAGCCTTGTATACAATTGATACCGGGAGCTGATTCTCGGGATAAAGCGAAAAGAGCGTGAAACTGACCACTCACCTCCGTCTAGTACCAAGGTTAAGAACGAATTAGTTCAGAAACATTTTGTTTTCTCATCTGCTATCCAAGAATTTACGGTAAATATTAATGTTGCGTGAAGTTTTGTGTGGGTGTGAAATTTGGTTTCTTACATTCAAGGAGGTGCGTGGAGTGAGGGTGTTTGAGAACAGGATGCCGAGGAGAATATTTGGACCGAAGAGGGATGAAGTGACAGGAGGTCGGAGAAGACGGGCTAAAGAAGAGCTACGTAACTTGCACTCTTGACCAGATACTGTTAGGAGGCCCATACACGTACGAGTCTGGCTCGCGAGTCCGACTCGGCTCGGGTTCCAATGAGCCACACTCGTCCTTTTGTGGGTCGCCACGCTCATACGTGTGTGGCGAAATTAATCCTAGCCCTGCTCCTCGCCGAGCCGGACTCGCGAGCCAGACTCGTACGTGTATGGGCCGCCCTAGAATAATGCGACGGAGAATGTGATGGTTAGGGTCTAAAGCACTCTTGGGAAGATCTGAATTACTATAAAGAACGTTTAGACGAAGAACCTGGAAGACCCAGGCTTTCAGCTGGCAGGATAGTTTTAAAATTAATATTGACCTGGAGGAGGGGACGTCGAGTAGATTCATCTGGCTCGAAATAGGGACCATTGGCTTTCCGTATGAACACGGCACTGAACCTTAAGGTTCCGTAAAACTCTTGGGTGTTTCAAGACTGCCCTAGCGACTGGTCTTCCCAAGAAGGATTTTTGCTGTGTTTGGGTTGGAGTGGTCCGTAAATTGCCCTGGGCAGTGAATTGATTACTGTCATCAAGGAACGCCGTAGATCTCTGCAGCCCTGTAAACACAGCTGCGGTGGTAGGGTTCAGTGGGCCGGCTAGACGGACGGACGCTGCTCGCTGGCTGGCTGGCACGGAGACCGCCAGTTTTCACGGAGTATGCGAGTGAGCAGTCTTGTGCTGTAGTGTGTCGGCCATGTTGCTCTCGGAGTGTTACTGCCTACCAGTCTGTTATCGTTATTATTGTTATTGTTACTACTTTGGTGTCAGTGGTGGTGATAATCAGTATGGATGAACTTCAGAGTGGCGTGGTTCTAATTAAATGTAAGTATCTGTGTGCACAGAGATTAGCGATAGTAGACCGGTTGAAACCAGAAGAATGGGTGATTCATAAAGCAGGTACACAGTGCTGGGACAGCGCTCCAATGTATCAATGAGTTCCTTGTTTCAAACTGCTTTAGTATGGCATAACCCCCATTAACGGCGACGTGTGTCATATTTAAGGGAAATAGTGTGGCCTATATATTTTTCTTTCTTTCTTTGTGTTGCTTGGACATTGGCTAACCGCCAGAACACTACAGGTGCACTTATGACGTTATCGCTCTGACATGTAGCAACAAACATCGGTGTTTTATTACGGTACAACAGGATCCACAAGTGATTTATTAGGTTTTATGTCATTGTGTTGGTGTTTTATTTATTTACTTTTTGGCGGGTTATTTTACGTCGCTTTCACAGACCACACGGCGTCGAATTGGAAATAATTTTGGAAGGAAGTGGTTGTGAGTTAATTTAGATACTACCTTAGCATTTTCATGTAGGAACTAAGGAAAATCACGAGAAACGGCAGTCAGGATAACTGGTGTCCCGGCTGAGATTGGAACCGAGAACTTAACCAGTGCGAATCTAGAGCGGTACTGTTGACCGGCCTGTTTGGTGTTTTGGTGTCATACACAAACATCCACGAATTGACATTTTTTGTTGCATTATATTTGTGTATGGTACAACAAAATGCACCAACCAGTTATTGGTTTTTAATTCGGTATGCCTTTGTTTTAGTTTGGTACAGCAAAATTCACGATGTGATTACTAGTTTTTGTTGCGTTAGCGTTAGTATTTCAGCATGGTGCAACAGAAATCGCCAGCCGTATGTATTTCATTACGTTTTTATTTTAATATGGTGCAGAATCCACAAACTAGTTATTGTGTATTTCATTGCATTTATATTTTAGTATGATACAACAAAATTTGCTCTACTAATTATTATTTTTCCTGGCGTTGTGTTTATGTTTTAGCGTTTATGCTTTAGTGTGGTACAACGAAATTCATCAGCTGATTTTTAGTTCTTATTGAATTAATTTTGTGTTTCAGTATAATGCAACAAAAGTGACGCACTGGTTATGAGTTTTTGTTGTATTACGTTTGTGTTTTAATATGATACAGCAATATTAACCAGTTAATTGTCGTTATTGCTATATTTAAGAAGAATAACGTTATAAATGCCCATGTCACCGAATTCTGAAGATGTGTCCATTCATGTATCACGTCCTAATGCGCTTGTTAGTTTTAATTTGATTTTCCATCGAAGGTATCACTGTTTCTTGTGCTTCCAGTTATATTTATGATTATTAGTAGTATTCGTGGCGTGACATATAAGGGGAAACCGCAGCCTGTCATCCTCTTCAGGAAGGTGAATATTGTGAGAGCAAATGTGTTATCAGGAACACAGCAAGAATTTCATGAGTGCCTGCTGTCAAGGAAATGAACAAGTTAAATTGATAAGGCAGCCATGTAGCTGCAAAATTATGAAGGAGAGTTTTACTAATACAAAACTCTCGCGTATATGTAAGCGTGTACTTTGTCATTGTTGATTATTTTTTCTCTCGCTACGACTTCGGAGCATAGGGCTGATTTCACAGTTTCATTATCATTTTTACAGACGGTAGGGCTCTTGGACTAGTGATCAGCCCCTCACAAAACCTCTAGATAAAGAAAGGACACAAGTAAAAAAAAAAAGTAAAGCTATCCCTGTACCAGGCCATGAATGCCCATAGGGTTGCGAGACGTTGAGGGTCCCACATATGGACAATCGGCTCAAAGATGGCAGTAAGGTTGTCAGCCTTACGCGCCTGCCGCGCTTTACTCCCCAGGAAAATTATTTAATTAATTCCTGGTACCCATTTCTGTTAGAGGCTGCGTCGACCCCGGGGCCATAGTGCGGCTGGAAGGATTTGGTCAACTGAAAAAATCCAATGGCCTCATCGGGACTTGAACCCGCGACCTTCCGGCTTGTAGCATAGCCCCTCAACCAACTACGCTACCGCAAGCCCCCAAACAAAGGACACAAACACAGAATAAATGCATACACACACCAGATATCCATGCCTTGTATGGGACTTGAACCCACTATCCGGCTTCCGAGCGAGCGAAGACAGTACATGCCTTAGACCGCTCGGCTACCGTGACCAGCCATTGTTGATTAGTGTATGTTTATTTTTGTGGTTTGCTTAGCGACACTATTTCAGAGAGTCGAATGATGGATTGCTAGTGAACAAGGAATTGTAATCGTGAAGAAGGAAGCGATACTGACCTAATTTGGGGTAATATCCAGGCATTTGCCTGGAAGAACCAATGGAAACCAAAAACGTGTAAGAGCAGTTGGTTTTCGAGCCTAGATTCGAACCGGACACCTCTGGAAAGGAAACGAGAAGCGTTGCGACGTTGGCAAGCTTTCTTCGTGATGGCATTTCTTTTTATTTTAGGGAAGTAGTAAGGCAGTTGACACTACAGGATGGATAAAGAAAATATAATAATGATTCATAGTTTTTGGCGGCATTGAGAGACCGGCATAAACAGATGTAAGAAATAGGATTTTGTTGAGGTAAAATGCACTATATAAATATACTATTTTCTTTAGTTCCTGTTGGCGTTTGTATGATAAGACCCAAGGCATTCCGAACTTTGGAATGAGAATATAAAAAAAATGTATAATGTATCAAATTTATCATTTTCTTCATCATGTATCGACTTTTTAATTCCTTCGATTTATTTTGCCTAGTTCGTATAACTGTGACGAAAACATGTTAGTTATCCGCCATGCTCGTCACTCATTAATTTCCTAACACTTTGTGGAATCCGAATGTTCATTACCGTGTTCACAAGAATCCTCCACTGTTCTCTATCGTGAACCAGATCAAGGCAGTTCGTACCACCCCCAGCCCATTACCCCAAGGTTCATCTTAATATTGTATTGTATTGTATTGTATTGGAGAGGGTGGGTTTCCCCATGCACTTAGACCAACTGTTGGTCCATTGTGCGTCCCCCTATGATATTCTACCAGTCTCTATTCCCTACCCGTACTGGTGCGTGCCATCAGTCCCGACTCAGCCAGCGAGTTCGGCCTCTACTGGTTCAGCGGTATCTCGATGCTTTCCCCATCTACCAGAGGCGTTAGAGACTACTATTGGGCGGGAAATGTCCTGAATTTGGCTCAGTGGTCCCCTTGGGACATGAGGTTCTTTTACGTGCCGTAAAGCTACGACACGAGACCCAAGGCTTAAAGTCCCTCCCGGAGGACTTGTTCCCTGAATTTTTCCGCCCTTAAAAATTTCACGACATCCGCCGGGTTTGAACCCTCGTACCTTGAGTCACGAGGTGGAAACGTTACCGCTAGACTACGGAGGCCGCTTTCATCTTAATATTACCCTGCCACCTATATCTAGGCATTCCTAGTGATATCTCTCCTTTCGGAGACCAACGCAGTAATTTGCTGCTGATCTGTGCCACCACAGTCATTCTCGGTTTCCCTATTTTTGTTCTTTCCAACATTTTTTTAAAGTGAGGCCTCCTTTTCGTCGAGAGGAGAGGTCGGTCAGTCCTTCTGGCGTTGCTATCAAAACCCTATACGTGCTACATGCCCTGCCCATCTCATCCTTCATGACTTGATATTTCTGATAATACTTAAACGTTCAGCATTGGCCTTCCTTTTTAATCCCAAATTTATTGAAGGAGTCGAGGAGGAAGAATAATGCACGAAATCATGAACTTGCGGTTGAAGTATAAGTGCCTAGCTGCAGCAGGCTGCATACTGCATCAGAACAGATGATACCAACGTTGAGACCGTTCCTTCTTACACCTGAAGGCAGAAGCACGTCCGGTTTCCGAAACATGTTTGCACAGTATCGGCGAATACATTTAGCGGCTACTCACACGACGCAGTAATTAAACATAACTTGTATTTGTTTATGATTTATTAAACGACGCTCTCTGTAAGTAGATTATAAACAAAAAAACTCCGTGGCCTGTAGTCCACAAGCGAACTATACCGACCGAGAGAGACCGCCGCTTGTAGGCGAAGTTAGTGCCAACTTTCTGTAAGTAGGTTACATAGCTTCGAATGGTGCGATGAATAGTGAATAATGAATTTGAAAGAATGTAGAAAGTAGAGTTCATGGCCTGATTTGAAATAGGATTTAGGCATTTTCATGGAGAGACTGAGGAAACCCGGGAAAAATATCGGGCCGAGATAACATGGCTTTTGTTTGGCTTGTTAGTATATGAACGAAAACTCCGTTCTACGGGTTTCTTTAGCTGCCTGGCTTGAATGAATATGCCTTCTGCGTGTGTGTCTCACTTTCAGCCTCACAACGGAATTACCTGTTTTCACGAAATTTGGTATGGACGTTATGCCGTTGGAGGTCATCTCAGCCTCACATTTACCATGTTACAGTCAGTAGGCGTAGTAACATGGGGAACGCGCAAACTTGTGAGGGACGGACACCAACGTTTCCTAATCGAAGGCCCTGAAATGACGTATGGTAGTAGATCTGGGTAGAACTTGCAAAGATAATTTCTTTGCAGACTATAAAATAACAAAATGGCGGATGCATGAAGTCTGTATTTAGGTTTCAGTATCGGAAGGCAATAACCAGCAGAGCGGGGCGTGTGAAATTTGGTGTGGACTGTGACCGTTTTATTCACTTTGTTTGTACATCCAGTCCAGCAAAGTTAACGTAATCAGCACATAATAATCTCTTTCCCAAAATAATAATATTGTTGTCTATCTATGGCTGTACGTTCCTTTGTCGGACCTTGGCCGCTTTTTATTTTCTTGATCCTCTATAGAGTCGGTGGGCTCCTTGGACGGGGCATCAGCCCGTCGCAAGGCCGCTATCTTGATCCTATACAAATTCGGTAGAACCCCTTGGACGAATGATAAGCCCGTCAGAAGGACGCTACATAAACACAGAACGACACAAACACAGAATAAACGAACGCAAATATTCATGCCTTGAGAGGGATTCGAACCCACGATCCCAACGTTCGAGTGAGCAGAGACAGTTCGTGCCTTAGACCGCGCTGCCACTCTGATCGGCACATTACTTTACTAAACTGCTAATATTGCTCCTGCTATACTAACAACAATACTGTAGGCCTATGTAACGTATATTTACAGTCACGCACAGTAAGAACATAATTGCTGCAAGTGGATTCAAACACATGGCCGTGAACCCACGATCCCACCACGTTAACCCAGTTAGCTGAGTTGAATGTTGTTGTATTACCGCAGTGTTGATGGAAAATTTATGCCGGAAATTTGTTTTGTTGTGAATAATGTTGTGCGATCAGTAAAAATAGTCTTCAATGGCTGAAACGTAAGATGGAAGCAGGTTTACTGAACCCCTCCACCCCACCTACCTCCTACCGCGAATCTCGGCTTTTGTGATTTGTGCCCAGAAATGCGTGTTTCAGGTTGTCACTATTGGCTGAAATTCAGGTTTTGAGACGGGGATTTCGGAATGGGTGCTGTGTAGTCTGGTCTTGAAGAGTGCATGACGTCATGTTATGTTTCGGAAAGTCGCCATGTCGTCGAAACCTTTTCTTTCAGTGCATGCTGGTTAACCCTTAGTTTCTGATCTGTTTGTGACGTTCGGTTTACCTTCTTTTCTGTAGCATAAATCGGATGATAACATTAAGATTTAAAGGTAAAAGGAAAAGTTGTCCTTCTCTGCTTAATTAATTAATTAATTTAAGAACCCCGTCGTTTGAGGCACTATGATACGAGCCGGAAGGTCGCGGGATCGAATCCCGATGAGGGCATTGGAGTTTTTCAATTTACCTAAAATCCTTCCAGGCGCACTATGGCCCTGGGATCGACTCAGCCTGTAACAGAAATGAGTACCAGGAATATTCTTGGGGGTAAAGGGCGGCCGGCGCGTAGGGCTGGTTTACAAGTAGCAGTTGGTTGTGCGTACTGCTGTCCGCGATATTTCTCAGGCGCAAAGTACCTTGCTCCGACGACAGAAGCTGCTGAGAACGTAGACAGGTGTATATAATCTGGCAACTGTCGTACAGGGCGGAAAGAAACGAGGGAGGCTGAAGGATTTTATGTTACAGATGGGATTTATTCCTCCAGTATATTACTCATTTTAGGTTTTTACAATGGTTAACGATTTCTGTTTAGCTTTTGGATATGTGCACCTTGTGGATGTAGGCAGAGTTACCGACATTTCGGAGGTGCATGTCGCCTCTATCTTCAGGGTAGAAGCAAGGTACAAGCAGACGCCGGCGGCAACATGATGTTGCTTACTACGCAGAAGATGAAGGCGATACGGTCCTCCGAAATGTTGGGCTGTCTCCGAACTGCCACAGTAGAAAGTATTCTTCATGAATGACTCTGATTTAGTGCATCATCATCATCATCATCATCATCCTGTATTATTTTGATTTTTAATGTCATTATTGATTTAAACGTAGATCTATGATTAAATTTCAGATAATTTAAGATGTCTATTAATAGTCTAAACTTGCTTTTGTAATCGGAAACACCGGAAGGTAGACTGAGGGCCGTAACATACTGGACGGTGTGGTCATTTATGGATAAGATCGGTTACGGTAAATGATTTGAAATTCAGTGCGACGACAGTAATAACACCAGTTAAATGGAAATATGTAACGTTCTATTGACATCCATAATATATTCTATTATGGCTCTACAACCCTTGATTGCGCCTTGGCCACTTTACAGATTCTTAATCTATACACCGTCGTAGGACACCTTGGACCGGGGATCAGCCTATCGTAAGGCCGCAGCCTACACACAATAAACGCACACACACATCCATGCCTCAAGTGGGATTCGACCGCACAACCCCCCAGTGTTTGAGCGTGCGAAAACAGTTCATGCCTTAGACCCCGCGGCCACTGTGATCGGCTCTATTCAAAATCAATACATGTAATTAAAGAAGAGTACACGGTGTTTATATTTGCTTAGAAGCAAGGTCGGCCGTCTTGACGTCACTCCTGAGTTTTTTTTCTTTTGGCAGCAGCTAGCTGTATGCTTAGTCTCGAGTTGTGTGTCGTGAGATAAAGCTACAGACGCTTACGTATGGTACAGTCTGTACTCTGTTTTCGGTGTCATTCCTTAGGTTCTGAAGTAACTTGTTCCGACGACAGACTTTGAGCAGATGTCGTGTAAGTAACAGTTTCCGAAATACATGCAGAATTCCGGATATGGGACTAGAGTTTGCATGTTGACAAATTCTGTCGCCATTACGTTTATTCAGTGTTATCTTGTGTTGTTAAAGAAAAGGTGAAGCTATCCCTGTAACAGGCCGTGGAGGCTTATAGGGTTGTCGAAGCCCCCACAATTTCTAGATAATCGGTTCACAGATGGAGGTGAGGTTGTCAGCCTTACGCGCCGGCAGGCCGCACCTTAACCCAGTAGAAGATTCCTGGTACTCATTTCCGTTGGAGTCTGCGTCGACCCCAGGGCCATAGTACGCCTGGAAGTATGAGGTCATTTGAAAAATTCAGTGACATCATCGGAGATCAAACCCCGCTACCTTCCGACTTGTAGCATAGTGCCTCAACCATCTACGCTACCGCGTGCCCCATCTTGTGTTGTACGTAAGCTGTTACTTTGTTCATATATCAGGTAGGATGACTTGCAGATATTAGGTTGATTAAGGTGTTTTATGTGGGTGTCATACGTGGTGTCTGATTCTGAGAGACGGCATATTGACGATTATGAAAGGACTGCCCATTGGATGAGTGATTTTCACGGAACGTGATGCTGTTGGAGGCCACTCCAACTACGTAGGTCTACTTTTTAATTCACTACATTCAGTAACAAGAACATGGCGGACGCATTAATTTGAGGTGGGAGCGACATTGGTGCCTCATAATTTAAGGTCCTGAAATGGTGTTTGATAATGACCCTCTAAAAATGAAGCTTTTGTTAAAATTTTATCCTACTTTTCTTATTTTGGGGGAAACAATAAAAAGGAGACTTATGAGATCGCCTTGCTATCTGTGTGTCTGTATAGCACCCCCCCTTTTCCAGTTTTTGAAAAAAAAAAAGGCTTATGAGATTACCTTGATCTCTGTGCCCGTGTATTTAACTTTTTTTTTTTCGTTTTCTGTACCGTCCGTGTCGTATCAAAGGAAATTGGGCGATTAGTTCTTCCCAGAACTTCTTGTTTAATGTAAAATAACATCATTGCAACCTCGCGAAAAGTCTCCGTAGCTTTCGGTTCTGTGACGAAAATTCATGAAGCACTGAAGCTAGTAATGTGATGTTTGGTACATACATAGACCATAAACTTCCCTATGCATTGCATATAAAATATTGTTTGTAACTCAGAATTACAAACATGGTGGTGGTGTGAAATTTTGTGGTTACGTCTGACACATGACAATCTGTACTGGTACTTGAGCAATACGTTCCTCACATAAGTAAAATAACATTTGTGATTAGGTGTTCAGGATTTAAGTCTGCGCAGCGGGAAAAAAAGAAAGGCCTTACAGATGCGTATTTTGCGGTGCTGCCTACGCTGTCGGCCTTGGAATTAATGTATTATGGATGCAGACCTCTTTTCCTACTCGGATGTCAGCTAGTTGATAAAGCAAGCTCTGAAACAGCCAGCGAATAGTCCTGTTTCCAATCTGGAGCTAGTATGAAGGAAACTGGTATAACAACTTAATTCAGGCTTTGCCATTGTGGCCATTCGAAATCTGTGCATGCTACGTAATGAGTCAGAAATTAGATTTCCCTGGAGTCTGCAAACTGGACTGGCCTTGAAAATAATTTACTGCTGACACACATCTTCTCTCAGTGCATATGGCAAGTCCGGTGTTGTTTAATGTGCATGGAAGTGGATTGGCCAGTGAGAAATACTGTCACGTGTGACAATAGACGGGGTTTGAATTGGTGCCTCGATTTATTGACCACTTATACACTCACGACTCGTGACAGCACTTTACAAATCACTGACATACAGAATAGTTAGTGTCCTCAGGCTATTAGTCTCCACTAGCCATTTCCTGGCAACGGATTTTAATGCAGTAACTATAGAAGTCTCACTGAACTACTCCAAATATCACATATATTACATTCTCTTCACCGCTGGACTTTCAACTTACTCCTTGCCCCGAACTGTCCCGGTTAATAACATCTCGGCACGGACAAACAGAAACAAAGCTATTCTGTTGTGTCTGGTTTCGATGCCGCAGATATGTGTTTACCTCGCCGTTGCGTAGGGCACAGAAAGCATCGTTCCTCTGTTGGTACACCATTGTTCCGTTCATGTCTGTTGCTGCGGGGACGTGTTTACCGAGCCGTTGCCCAGAAACGGCTTTGGTATATTTGCTTATCTCGCGGCCCTACACGCTACAATACATTTAAAATATGGAGGGCTGCGAGTGAAGTGTGAGGTGGAACTGAATTCAGGTTTGAATATTGTTTAATAATATTTTTAAGCTGTTCGCAGTGACAGTGCGATCCAGGGCAGGAAATATCTTCGTCCCATCAAACATTGCGATCGTTGGTTCGATCCCACTCGAGGCAAGGATGTCTGTCCGCATTTATTCTGTCGCGTTCTCCTGTGTAGGTAGCGGCCTTGCGACGGGCTGATCCTCCTCCAAGGACTTCTACAGGCTGTCCGTAATATTCACAGCTTTAAGATAAATTCTGAAATGGTTAGAAGGCAGAGAGCTTAATCTTTCAAAGGAGCAAGAAGGGTACTGCGCAGTTTTCAGAGATATCTTTCATTTGATTTATCGTTTTAAAACTTTGCAGTATCGGACAGGTTCGGAAATGTGTAGCAGTGTTTCTCAATCGGTGGGACACGTCCTTTGGTGGTCTGCTAAGAGGGACCTTTGAGATATCGAAATTAATTCAGCCACACAAGTTTCACCTGTACACAAAAACTCATGCATTTTAAGCACAGGCTTGTCATTAATGTTGCCGAGAGTCGCGTTTCGGGGGTACTCTGTAGCGTGTTAGTTGACGCACTATGCTACAAGGCGGAAGGTCACGTGTTTGTAGCCCAATGAGGTCACTGAATTTTTCAATTGACCTAATTCTTCCAGCCGCACTATGGCCGTGGGGTCAACCCAGCCTCTAATAGAAATGAGTACCAGGAATCTTCCTGAAGGGTAAAAAGCGGCCGGCGCGTAAGGCTGAACATCACCGTCGTCTGTGAGCCGATTGTCTATAAAATGTGGCAGCCTCGACGTTCCACAGCCCTATGGGCCTCCACGGCCTGTTACAGGAATAGCTATACCTTTTACCTTTTAATAGTCGAACTTCCGGCACTGGAACTAAAATTGAAGGGTTCTGTGTCGTGGGATAGAATAGCGTGTAGTCCGATAAAGATCATTTGACGTTTCGGAGAAACGTGTCATCTCCGTTTTCATCTCTCTTCTCGTCGGTGGTTACTAACAGAGTGCCTAATTCTTACTTAAAATGATTGATAGCAAATAAACTTGCAGGTACTTTAAAATAATTACACCACAACAAATTTTCACCTTTTCCGATAACAGTAACGAAATAAGCTGCTCACGACAAAGACAGTGCAGAAGTTGTAATAACGCAGTTCCTTCATTTTTGCCTGTGTGGAAGAGATGAATGTAAGGTAAAGTTTACCCTGTGCTTAACAAACGAAGCACCACACCATGAAGACGTATGGGGAATGGATGCATGTATCCGCGTTTTCTTGTCCTCGGCACTAGTTGGAGGTCCAGACTGTTCACCCCCGGAGAAGGAGCCCCGGTACCCATTGGATAGGAGGCTGTGTGGACTTCAGAGCCGGCCTCCACGGCGTGGAGGGGAGAAAAATCTTGACCCTATCGGGACTTGAACTCCGACGCCTTTGTAGTCCAGCCCTTAGCCAGTCGGTATACCGACTGAGCTATTCCGGCTCTTGAATAAACTTCTGTGACCCAGTAAAACAAATTTTTACACGTTGTGGTTGATAGAAATTGAAGGACACGAACCTAAAGACGGCGCTGTTTTGACCCGAAATTCAGTACGCAGAACTGTGACGTGATGGGTCTTTTTTGCATCCAGATCTGAAGTCAGTATGTAGATTTAATTTCTGCTATTAATATTCTCGTACGGCACCATAAACGTGTGTACCGGAGTTACATAAGAGCAGTGGCTTATGTCTGACTGACAGTGAAGTAAACTATGGGAAGTCCAGAATCGCCTTGAGTTCAGCATGGTTATTGTATAAAATTGTTCCTTTACGCACACACCACCATTTTATTTCTTCTTTGCGGATCAACGTTCGATTTTCGGCAGGGGCAAAAGATTTATCTCTTCTCCATCCTTTCCGCACACACCATTTTATTTCTTCTTTACGGATCAGTGTTCGATTGCCGGCAGAGGCAATAGATTTATCTCTTCTCCATAGTGCCCAGGCCGGATCTGGGGTCTGCCCGGCTTCCTGTGAAGCGAGTCCTGGAGGCTGTTTCTCCCGCAGTTTGACTGCTCATCTCCATCTAGTGCGGAGGTTAAGAATGCTGGAGTTGAGCACTGGAGGCAGTTGGAAAGGAGCCGCCGGTCAAGTGGGGACTTGAACCCTGCAGTAGAGGAATAGTCATGGTTAGAAGCCGTTACCAGGCAACTACTAGTGAAGACCCTGCGAGTTGGAAAAGACTTAGTGATAGTGTTATAATAGTTATTTTTAGTTGCGTCCTGTAAGCGGTCGATAAATATATTCACCATTACAGTACCCGCTGAGAGTCACTCAAACACGTGACCGTATGATTCCATACTCTCCACAAGTAACACCACGGTACAAAGTTCTCCCAGCGCTGCCAAATGCCACGCAGTTATGTAACCCGAAGAATCATTACAGCCATCACAACCCTCCTCAGAAGTCGAGTTCAGTATAACATAGGATACACAGGGCGCGTTCCTGGAAACCAAGGCTTGGACGCACCTTTCAACATGTAATTAGAAATTTAAACTATTAAAACAAGTCAATTGACATTCTGTCATGGATCGTTCAAGAGGTATTATTCGAGCCACCACAGCATTACGCATGGCGTAAGTCCGAAAAATCCGAGTCTAAGTCTGAAGGGTGACAGTTTATTGAGATCTATAGTCCGTAGGTTCGATGTTGAAGTAGGTCCCCACGTATGTCCAGGCTCGTGTATAGTGATCTGTTCCTAGTAAAGTTAAGAGAGGCGCCCCTCTACTTAATTGATCAAGCACCAGGCAACGAAGACGTGTGGGGGAGTGGAGGTATAATTCCACCATTCTTGATCGCGGCACTAGTTGGAAATGAGTTGTCAGCTTCACACCCCTGCCACTTTACCCCCGGTACCCATTGGGTAGGAAGTTGGTTTGGCACCAGAGCTGGTCCGGCCTGTGTGGAGAAGAAAAAAATTTGCACTGCGTGAAATCGAAACTGGACTTTCCAGCCCGTAACCCGTCCCTGTACCGACTGAGCTATCGCGACTCCGGTCATGGTGATACAGCCAGTAATTATTGACCTCATACCCACTGCATTATATTTAAGTCATGAATTCTCGCGGGAGGGGGATGAGGTTAGCGTCTGGAGGCCATCGTAGCGTAGGCAATATGTATATAGCGCACTATGAGATCCTCACTGCCGTCTCATCCTGTGTTTATTTGTAGGGGAATAAATTGAAGCCTGCTTTAACTCGCCCTTAAAATTACATCTATTTAAGCGGTTATTGGCTTGTATATTAGCTCCAGCATCAGGGCTGCACAAACTCTATCACTCTCAAGTAAAGCCCGCATTCTAAACTCAATAAAATATGGATAGGGACACGGCACATAAAGGTAAACGGCAGAGGTGAAGCTGTCACTGTAAGAGGCAGTCGAGGCTCCCACATGGAGCCCACCCGGCCTCCTATCCAGTGGATGCCGGAGGCCCCTTCCTCCAGCGGTAAAGTGGCCGGGCATGAAGCTGACCACTCACCTCCAACTAATGCCGAGGTCAAGTTATACGTCCACTCCCCCATACGTCTTCATCGCGAAGTGCTTATTTAGTTAAGCAGAAGGGACAACTTTTATGAGAAAGTAAACTGGTTGGATTTGAGGTTCTCACACAGCTGGGGTCTTCTGTTAGACGGAATGCTCGGTATAACTCACCTAAGTCTTCAGTGAAAATCCTTGTCGGGTTTTACCCGGATTTGAAGCGTGTCACAACAGATGTTTTAAATATTCACAGTATCGAATTTTCGTGAAAATCCTGTCTGTGATTCTTGAATTATTGTACGGACAGACGGGCATAGACATGGCCAAGCTTTTGCAACTTTTTGTTTCGATTAGTCCCATAATTCAGTTCCTACACCTCAATGAATACACTGCATCTTCCTTACAAAAGCAAAACTGGTAATGCTATTAAGGAAATAATTGCTGTTTAATCTGAGAATCCTGTGAAACCCACTGCAGGGAAGTCGAAGAGTTCTTGAATGTTGATGTGTGTGGTACATACAGTTACCACAGTGCTTTAAAGGGCTTTAATAATAGATCATATGTTGTTGAAGTAAGTACTCGTTGCCGTCAGCGGGCCTGTAGGTTGAAGTAAGTTAGCCTGTAGCCGAAGTCATTGGGGGCCTGCAGCTTAAAGTCAGTGGGAGCCTGTAGGTTGAAGTAAGTTAGCCTGTAGCCGAAGTCATTGGGGGCCTGCAGCTTAAAGTCAGTGGGAGCCTGTAGGTTGAAGTAAGTTAGCCTGTAGCCGAAGTCATTGGGGCCTGTAGCTTGAAGTCAGTGGGAGCCTGTAGGTTGAAGTAAGTTAGCCTATAGCTGAAGTCAGTGGGAGCCTGTAGGTTGAAGTAAGTTAGCCTATAGCCGAAGTCATTGGGGCCTGTAGCTTGAAGTCAGTGGGAGCCTGTAGGTTGAAGTAAGGTAGCCTATAGCTGAAGTCAGTGGGAGCTTGTGTAAGTTAACCTATAACCGAAGTCAGTGGGCCTGTAGTTTGAAGTCAGTAACATTCCATCTTGCCAGAACCAATGATGGGCTAACTGTTTTAGTGTGATTGCCAGTAATGTACAGAGCATGTGGCTTTGATACGTGCCGGGAATATGTCTGGTCTAATGTCTGTGACTGAGGTCGATGTACTGGGGTCTCACAGTAGCTGCCTCGGCTCCTATAGCTGCAGTTCAGATAAACTGAATTTGCGAAGTTCTTGTCTTGTTGGGACCCCTCTTGAATGAGGAATCGAACCATGAGAAGGCTTCGCCACAGAAGCAATTTAACACAAACACGAAAAGCTTTCACGCACTTGCGGTATTTGTGCCGCGCGTTTTCCTGACTTTGCACCGTGGATTTTGTGTGGGGAACTTAAAGGGCACATTGTGTACCAAGATGTTCTAGCAAAACTGTGAAATATGCGATAGCGTATTCTTGATGGGTGTGCTGCCACGAATCAACATGTGACTGAATGATCAAGGCAGTCAATCATCCAATGATTACAACTCTTCATTAACGTCAACGGTCACAGAGTACAGAGTTATTCATCAAGGTTGAAATTTTAAAATATTTGGCTTATTGCGTTCCGTTATAGTCGGAATGGTACTTTGTCGGTATAGCGACTGGTTACGTGTTGGACGACCGAAAGGACGGAGTTCGAGTTTAGGTAGGAGCAAGAATTTTCTCTTCTCCACGTTGTGCAAACCGGCTCTGGGGTCCAACTAATCCCTATTACATGGGTACCGGGGCTCTTTCCTTGGGTGTAAAGCGGCCGGGGCGTGAAGCTGACCACTCACCTCCAACTAGTGCCGACGGCAAGAAACTGGATCTATACACCACTCACCCATACGCCTTCGTGGAGTAATGCTTAATTTGTTAAGCATACGGACAACTTCACCTTACTTTGTGATAATAGTTTGGAATCCGTCAAATATAAGATCGTCATTTAAAAAAATATTCGTTTGAACTTCATATCTCATTAACAAGATTGTTATAAGCAGGGCCCGGATTTTGATGTCATGTCATCTTTTTTTCCTTGTATCCTATGCGATGCTCTTAAATATATAAATCTCGGATATGAGCTGCTGGTTACAGAAATGTAAATTTTATAGGTAATTTTTTGGTAAGTTTTTTGGACTTTTAAGGGTATTTCTTGTCATTTTTGGCCATTTTATGAAATTTTTCTTCATAGTGTGACGCATTGCGCTATGGAGGGCATCCCCTCCCCCGCCAGCGGTGACGTGGTGGCATCGGAGCGCAGACGCTGCTCCGGTAACAGGCCAGTTTTCTGAAATGTGAATAACATGGAAGCGAAGTGTTCTTTCTTTTCTCCTTTAGGTCATTTTTCTGGTTTTTTTTCGGTCATTTTTTGAATATTTTCAGGCCATCAAAATCCGGGCCCTGCATATTACATTTTTGGGTCATATTTTAGGTCATTTTTCTGGATTTTTTCGGTCATTTTTTAAATATTTTCAGGTCATCAAAATCCGGGCCCTGGTTATAAGCAGTTTGTGTGTAGTATTATGTTCCCTTCGAAACCGAAGACAACCTTTCGCGCTGAATAGGAGAATCATATCACGCGATCAAGATGAGAGCAACACGTGTATACCAGTAGCTTATATTTCTCGACTCAGGCTTGTAAATGATCAGCATCTAAAGTTATGCATTTATGCAGTGCCATACGCTGGCCAATTCCTGATTACCTCTTTCGGTAAGGATGCTGTGGAGGAGAGAGATTTCTTTCTCGTTGCGCACTGCCGGGAATCGAACCCCGATTCCTCGGTAACCCGCCCTTATACCTACTGAGCTACCCCAGCTGGAAGCAGTATATTAATTGTAATTGCCGTCCAGTTAAATGATAAGAGGGATGCGCACACATCCACAGCTTTTAACATTTGGTCTTTGTTTCGTAGGATATCTTCAGGGTCTCTTTTTTGTCCTGACGGCGAATGAGTGTTTTTGCTGTGCGAGATAATGATGAGGATGAATCACCCACGCGAGAGTGTTCTCCTTCAAAGCGCTCATCTTCCATTAATATGTACACCATCTCCTGTGACGTCACACATGCTGTAGTTAAAACGTGTAATTGGATCATTAGTAAATAGAACGAGGCTTGATGGGACTTGACCGCTGTGTTTGCACTGAAAGCCGACAAACCACTCGGTGAATCCGGTTTAAGGACAGTATTTAGTTCGTATGTAATTTAATCAGCTCTTTCGCCAAACCGAGTAGAAGGGACAACCCCAGTTCCATAACCGCCCTGTGGTTCCCAGCCTGGAAAGGGCGTCCCTATGCGGTCGTGAGGATGATCCAGGACGGGGCGCAGAGTCGCACGAAGAAAGAAGACAATTGCTAGTGCCAAATTCAACCAGCTGAGTATAATATAAGTACCCTGCAGAGATGTTAATCCAGACGCTGAAAACACTGCGATTAGATTTTAATATTCGTCGGCAAATGGAGAGCCCCGTAAAGCTTTTTCATTTTAAATTCTTTTACTGACCGTTCTAGTGCAGTGACCGCCTCTGTGGCCTAGCGGGTAAAAAGCAAATCCCTGTAACAAGCCGTGGAGGCNAACATTATGCAGCAGTGAAGTAATGACCTCCCATATCGACGTCACAGTGCAGAGCCCCTCAACAGAAAAGCTAAGACGTCGGCCCACAGATGGCGGTGAGGTCAGCCTTACGCGCCGCCCGAGCTTTACCCCCCGGAAGATTCCTGGTACTCGTTTCTGTTAGAGACTGAGTCTATTCCAGGGCCATAGTGCGGCTGGAAGGACTAGGTAAATTGAAAAAAAAATCCACTTCATCAGGACTCGAACTCGCAACCTTCCGGCTTGTAGCATAGTGCCTCGAGCAACTGCGCTACCGCGTGCCCTATCTAGTGTGTACCGGGAGCAATGCAGCCGGGGCATAAGGTTGACCACTCACCACGAAATAGTGGCCCACATAAAAAATGCATGGATCTATGTAGCCACTCCCCCCTTACTCCTTCATGGCGAGGCTCTTGATTAATTAAGCACAGGAACAAGTGCACTATAAAATATGATTAAGGAAAACAGGTTTGGTTCCAAATGCATCAACATGAAGCAGCTGAAGCCCGCCAAGCAGCGGGACAGTTTATTTTAAATATGGGCATTGAACAAAGGAAGAGTCTCAGATATACCGAACAGGAATAATAATAGTTCATGCCGGTTATTCGGAAGTATTTATAATGCGTCATTGGCAGACGCTCTAGGTCCGGATTGCAGAATACAGCCACACTGGGATCACCATTTGGCTTAAGGACAGTAACATCTCAGTTAATTTAATTGCTAATATCAATATAGCATGTGTAGGTGTGACTGTAGACGGGGTTCGGATTGATAATGAATTTATTAACCACCTCCAGGTTCTAACTACAATTAATTATTACACTTTTGCTGCTGTACACAATTTACAACCACTCCACACCAAACTTTTCAGTCTTTCTGTACTAGTGTTCATGGATTTATAAAACATGAACTATAAAAAGTCTCACTAAATCACACACTCTCAATATCACTGTGCTACAGCACGCAAAATGTCTACAAATCACACGTTAAATATTCACAGGCTGTACTCCAACTTACTGCCATCCTCTTGTTTGCATGCTTCTGCTGCTTCTGTTCTCGTAATTGCCCTAAACGAATTCTGTCTCTCTTATACAGCCGCAAAACGGACATGAACCTGCATTAAACAAATATCACGTGATCGCTATCCAGCCAGTCTGTTGGCGCGTCGGTCGGATATACAGAAAACGCACCTTCCTCTGTTGTTGCATGTTGGACCGGTGTTTACAGAGCTGTTGCCTGGCAACGCATTGATCAAGTCCATTACAATATTTTGAAAGAAGCCGTTACACGATGAAATTATGGACAAGATTTTACCCCGACTGCAGGGCCGGGTAGGTCTTCCTTTTACTAGGGTTTGAAAATAAAAGTAGTCCTCTAAGGAACCGGGATAGCTACGGGATGGACTGCTGGGGTTCGATTACCGTCAGGAGTACGATATTGTTTTCTTCTCCATGGTGTCCAGACCTGCACCGGGGCCCACCCAGCCTCATATTCAGTTGGGTAAAGCGGTAGGGGCATGAAGCTGAGGATTCTATCAAGTGCCGAGGTCAAGAGTGATACGTCTTCACGGCGCGGTGCTTGATTAAGCACAGGGACAACTTCTGTTACTCATTAGTACTCTAAAGTATGTACAGTTGTCGAGTGCGATCCGTTCATCTGGCAATTTGCGAGCAACGTCAGCCCGCTAACGGATCAGCTGAAGCTCACATTACTTGAATGTAAGACGCCCTCGACTTTAAGACACATCCAGTTCTTGAATGTGGGTTTTAGGGAAGTAATCGAAGTAATCACGCGGTAGCGTAGTTGGTTGAGGCACTATGCTACAAGCCGGAAGGTCGAGGGTTCAAGTCCCAATAAGGTCATTGGATTTTTTATTTTGACCTAATCCTTCCAGCCGCACTGTGGGCCTGGGTTCGAGTCAGCCTCTAACAGAAATGAGTACCAGAAATATTCCTGGGGCTAAAGGGCGGCCGGCGCGTAGGGCTGACAGCCTTGCCGCCGTCTATGAGCCGATTGTGTAGAAAATGTGGGAACCTCAACATCTCACAACCCTATGGGCCTCCACGGCCTGTTACAGGGATATGTAGGACTGGAAGTCTGTACGGAAGGATTGTTTTTTGTTTACGAAGTTTCTACGTTGCTTATGCTGTTATATGAGAGAGGCAGTTTGGTTTAAAGTACCGGCGCCTGTACAAGGCTCGAAGTACATATAGTGTGTACAAGCGTGGCCCATGTGCGTGCGTGTCTGCCTGCATATAAACCCCCTTTCTCGTCCGTTAAGTTTACATTTCCTCCCCAGTGCAGGAAGTTGCAGAAGCGCGAAGAAAGACTACATTGTGTGGGAAACCGTGAGTTTTGTTACGAAACAGTTTCCCTGTTCTATAGCAGATATGATAGGCACTGATAAAGTCCGGAAGTGACGACCTTAGTTCTCGCAAAGTGAATTAAGCGGTGTTTCCCCCGAATAAGACGAGCGCCATCAGCGCGTCTATACCGAATCTCTGTAAACTGAGACACCGTACTTGCCTGCATGTGGGGATACCTTCAACACATACACGCTTGTTAACCTAGTTCCCTTATTTTGAAAATAAAAGNGCACTTAGACCAGTTATTGGTCCATTGTGCGTCCCCCTTTTTTAATTTCTACTGTCGCCATACCCTACCCGTAACGGTGCGTGCCATCAGCCCCCGTAGAGCCAACGAGGTCGGCCCCCGGTACCTTGATGCTTCCCCCATCCACCAGAGGCATTGGAGATTACTTGGACGGGAAAAGGCCTGTAATTTAGCTCAGAG